>NW_004949107.1:3394722-3457529 GCF_000317375.1 Microtus ochrogaster | reverse complement strand
ACTTTCCAAAGATCCTCAGTGTGTTATTTGTCCTTCCTTCCTCCCTCTCCTTCTGTATTACCCCTCCTCTTCTCTCCTCAGCTAAAGCCCCTCCCCCACCCCCTTTTCCTGCACACAACACCTGTATCCTATTAAGCCCATCTCTAGAGTGTGTCGTCCCCCTTCCTCCCATGATCCCATTCTACTTTCCTGGCTTCTATGGTTACTTCAGGTCACATTTTCACATCTAAAGATCTGGAGCTAGGATTCAAAACCAAGAGAGGCCATGTGGCACCTGTCTTTCTGGGACTGGGCTACTTTAGTATAACGTTTTTCATTTCCATCCATTTACCTGCAAGTTTCATGCTTTCATTTTTCTTTACACCTGGGTCTCTTAAGAGTGTGGGGACCGGGTAGGCGGTTGAGCACTCACCTGGTTGGGCTGGTGCACATGAAAATGTGGGGATGGAGACAGCTCCCTGGGATTTTTATTAAGGGCTTTTAAAACCTCAAGAATCATTCCTAAACAGGGCAGTGTCAACCATTAAAGTGCTCTTGTTCATCTCTTAGCATTTTTTTTTTATTTTTAGGAGAAGAATTTTACATATGATAATGCAAATTTACATCTGGTAAATATTTGAATCAGTTGTACTACTTAATTTCCAGCATTAGGAAAGCATGGGCTGTTCAGCGGTCGAGTTCCTTTTTCTGACTTGTGGCCCCACTGAGGGGAAAAGGATGTCATCACGTAGTCATCAGCAGCAGAGAAATTTCGAAAGAGACCTCCCTGAAAAAGGACAGCCCACAAGCACTTCGGCTCTCAGAGGAGACAGAGCTCCTCGGTGAACGCATCTGTGGGTCCAGCTCGTCTGTCTGTCAGTCATGGAACCCAAGCGGATCAGGGAGGGCTACCTGGTGAAGAAGGTAAGTAACGAAGTACTTACAGGGGTGGATGGACCTAGAGAGGGGCTTGTGGGGACGTTCCATTTTGGATTGATTGAGCTGGAATGAGAGAGTAATGTATCATACAGCTGGTGTGTTGGAGTGGGGCAGTCTCCACATGTCCCACGATTATATATATATAATCTTAAAAGTAAATTAACTTAGCTCAGACTTCAGAACATTTGCCCCTCCAAGCCTGAGAATTCCAGACGGCAGGTATGGAACTTAAAAATCCAGACGGCAAACTTTTTCATGATTTGAAACACTTTGCCTTTTGGTTTAAAAAAAAAAAAAGCCTCAAATTCTTCTGTAAGAGAAGTTAGCCAGAGGACCGACTGCTTAGTTCTTATTTACACTGCAGGGTGGTGGAAGGGTTGGGGTGGGTTGGGTGAGGGTAGGTGCGATAAACTGACTGAAGAACATTTTAGCTAAGTTCCTGGGCCTTCTCGGACTTACTGCACGAAAGACCTTGTGTTTCCATTTCAAGGGTGTGAGTGTGGTTGGATGTGGTGATGGTGGGTGTGGGCTGCAATTTCTTACAACCTGAGTGAATTTGTAGAATAGATCGCAAACGTGATAGACGTAAATCGCCTTAAAGAACACAAATGGAGGCGTGCGAATACTGAAGATTGTTTCGTGTGGTGGGAAATTGAATCTTGTTAATGCTCCTTGTCTTTCTTCTGCTGCTGTGTGTGCTTTGAGTTGTGAAAGTTTCTTGCACGGCGCATTCACACGTAGGGGCTGCAGGCATCCTGTGGGCAGTACGCTGAGCATATAGACACACTCACATGACGCCAAGCGGGTTCAGCCGCTCAGAAATGTTGACTTCTGACTAAATTCATGAGTAATTTTCTCGCCAAATAAGCAGGCACTGTGACTCTTATTTTCCTTTAAAGTCAATTACATTTATCAATTGGCTGGTTAATCAGTTTTTGAGATTGGGTCTTACTCTACACTCTTAATGTGTTTGTAAGGCTGACTTTGGACTGGGGGAAGAATCCTGACTTGGCCTTCCAGATGTTGGGATTCCAGGAATGAACAACCGCACCCACAACTGCATCCAGCTGCGGTTATTCACTAATTAAATTTAATTATTGATTAATTAAATTTATTTAATTATATTAAATAAATGTAACTTTTCCTTAGAGTTGCATTTATTTCTCTTTCGTCTAAGGGCACTGAAGGGTACACATTGTGATCTGGTTGCACTTTTACTTTGGCTTAGAAAGAAACAGAGAGGAGAGTAAGATGCCCAGGCATGTGGGTGTGACAGAGTCAGGAGAAATCCCCTCTCTTACTTTGGGCAGTGAGTTCTCCATTTAGCACCCTAGGGTTTTCCAGAAGCAAAGATAATCTCCATTAGTGTTCACAGTGTATCTGTTACGATGGTGAGAGTTACGAGTTGGGGCTGGAGAATATATGGGCCTTCAGTGTCTTCTCTTAGGCTAGCTGAACTTTGAAACACCCTTTCTAAAAAAGAATATGTAAATAAAACCGGGTGTAGGTTATTGGTAACTGGCACCCATGCCGTCCCTCTCTGAGAACTGAAAGGAACTGTGGTTGACTGACCTCTTCCCTGATCACACTGAGTAGCATCTCACTGTGTGTGTGTGTTTCTCGGTGTCTGCGCGGGTTCACATCCTCCGTGGTGTGTGTACAAAGGTCAAAGGACGACTTGCAGGAGTCAGTTCTGCTCCCTCCCCGCCCCTGTGGGTTCTGGGAGTCTGACTCAGGCCGCTCTACTTGCTGGTAGGCACCTTTACCTGCTGAGTCACTTCGCTGGCCAGGCCTTGTTTTAATACGAAATGACAAAACTGACGTTATAAAGTGTGCGTGCTTAGACTTTATAGTCACTATACCACAAAATAATCGATGATTCAATCTGCAATACGTGAGGCCATTTCCCTAGAAAGTGGGGGTGGTAGGTTTAGGACTGTGACACACCTGGATTCAATAGTTTCTAATCAGTCACAGTAATTCTTCCAGATTTTTACCTCTAAGTAGAAGAGAGTATAGTGAAACCCCACACTGATATTTCCACAAGTATGTCTCCCATAATTCTTGTGGAAATAGACACAAATATTACACTTAAGCTTGCATTATGTTCAGTCTAATGTGCATCTTTCCACGCTGTTTTGCATTGCCTCAGGGACACTTTAGACACTTCTTTGTAATATACAAAGATTTTTCTAAAAATTTGGCACTTTACTTTTGTTTGAAATTTCTTTCAGTGTTGAACTTCAAACCCAGGGCCTCACGTCTGGTTAGACAAAAGTCCTTTACCACTGGGCTATACCCCTGGCCCTCTAATTTGGCATCTTAAGAACTATTTGTTTCAGAAATAGTCTGTCAGTTGTAGATGTCAATCTAAAACTAGATTTCCTAATTAGGCATCAAAATTTCTAACTTCTTTATATTTTATGTTTCTTTCAGTTATAGAATATGTGAGTTAAAATCTACTGATCATCTATATATGTATATGTATATATATGTATGTATGTATTGACCTATGTATTGTACCATCATCTATCTATCTATCTATCTATCTATCTATCTATCTATCTATCTATCTATCTATCTATCTATCTATCTATCTATCTATATCATCTATCTACATGTCGAGGAGCCCAGCCCACAGTATGTACCACATAATTGAAGATGGACACCAGCAAGTACAATTCTCTACAACTTGTGAGATGTGTGGTGGCTCCAAAACAATCCTGAGGAAAGAACCATGAGGATCTCCTTCTGTGAGGACTTTAGGAGTCATGGGTACGGCTGCTCAGATGAAAGCTTGCCAAATAATAATAATGGAAGTGATTTCCTCCTCTCTGCGTCTCTCTTCTATTCACTTAAAGATTCCAGGGTAGGAATTAAACATGGCTTTCTCCTATGCCTTATGAAATAACTATTTTCAAGTTAGAATAGTTTGGTTAGAAAAAATACAGCATTGGAAAATTCCCATGTAGGAATTTTGTCAAGTCTTGCAGTCGACGGTCAATGGTATAAACTGTAACGTGCTCCTTCTTTGCTCCCCCTCTTTCTTTCTTTTCTTCCCCCTCTTTCTCATCCTCTCTCTCTCTCTCTCTCTCTCTCTCTCTCTCTCTCTCTCTCTCTTTCTCATTTGTCTGTGTGCAGCATGTGCCACGGTGTGTGTATTGAGCTCGGTGGACAGCTTGCCTGGGAGGGTTTTTTCCTCCACCATGTGGTTCCTGAGATTAGACCCGAGTCACCAGGCTTGGCATCAAGCCCATTTCCTCCTGAGCCATCTCATGAGTGCATGTTTTTACTCTGTTAGAGATAACTGGCCACATTTCACAATGCGTGTTTCCTCTTTTGCTTCCTGGCCAAGATCCTTAAACAGAGAGTGTGGTTAAGAGGGGATTAGAGAATGTGACTGTCAGTTTTCCACCCTTCCATTCTAAATTGCCTTCCTTGCCTGAGTTTGTCACTTGTGGTTATTTTAAGGAGCATCGGTGGCCCTGTAGATACAGTTAGACCAAGCTGATCTTTCTTCAGTCCTAAAAGCTCACAGAAAGCAGGTGACTTGCTCACGGTCAAACAGCTGGAAGAGGATAACGTGGGGTTTGAACCCAGGCTCGCCTAATAGCAAAGCCCCCATCTCATGACCCCAGAGCGCTTTGAAAGGCACAGGTGTATTGCAAATAACACTGGGTTTAGCAATTCAGCTCCCTTTCTTTCTGATTAGGGGATTCATTATTTGAGAAATAAATAGTTGGATTATTCTTGATTACCTATGAATCTTATGACCATAGCTTTAAAACAAGAGAAAATTCCTTCATGCTATGTCTCTCATGGCTAAAGGCTAATTTCCATGAGAACAACCCAGCACTCTCTAGGTACTGAAGAACAGACTCAAGCAGTGGCTTAAGATTTGAAAGTCTTGAGAGGTTGATAGACAGCCCAAGAAATCAGGACAGGGTGCTGGGGGTGGGCTTCCAGAGACTTATGGTAGAAGGTGTATATTGTTGAGCCTGGTGTAAGGTATACATTGTTGAGCTCAGGGCAAGGTCGATATTGTTGAGACCAGTGTTGAGCTAGTGTTGGGAAGAAGGAGTTTGGTGGGAATGACAGGAAGATAAGAGGCTGATGGCGGAAGGGGTGTTGATCAAAGTATATTATATGTTTGACATTGTTAAAGAATAAGTAGCTAAGCACTTGCACCAGAAGCGGGCAAGTCTGGGATGAGAGCACAGAACAGACTGGAATTTCATCCCAGAATTTGTTCCTGCAGCCACGATGTCTTCTGAACAGCATGAAATGATCCATAATAGTTAACGCCTTCCCTTCTGGCGGTAGTTAACATGTGTGCTCACCACATTAGGGGCAGCTCTAAGCATTTGGTGCATTCATTTACAGACCATTCCGAGGATAACCCTAGGGAATGGTTATAGTTGTACATTCTCGCAGATGAGGATGCTGAGGACAGACAGCCAGAAGGTCTTGCCTAGGGTCCCCAAGATAAAACTGGGCACAGCTGATGAGGAACCACGCAGTACAGCACTGGCATTGCCCAGTGCTGTGTATAACCACTGCAACCAGTTTCCATGTGATCGTCACGGGTTCAAACTGCAGTGACCTTATTTTTCAAAGAATCTCTTTCTTTGAAAAATAGATGGAACCCGGGCCAGAATTATTCATATTGTATTGCTTACAAAATTGGTCTCTGACCTGTCTGTATACCTTGTGGCCGTGTCTGAGGTCCGACCATAAGCTAACAGTGTGCTAACCTCATTTGAGTGAATTATATCCTCTAATGTTTGTAAGGAGATCTAGGCACTGATGCTCAGAAAAAATGGACAGTTTGCTGAAGGTCTCGGAACCTGGATAAAACAAAGGTGAAATATGAGCGCAAATCTAAAATTCAGGAAATCAGGCTATTAAGATCCTTTCTGTCCAGCTTGTTTAAATTACAGTACAATTACAGGACAGGGAAAGTACAGTCTGATAGAATTTATTCATAGAAGAATGTATCACTGGATAGGCTTGTTCCCTTGCTTCCAAAAAGTTTATATGCATGTAAAACAAGTCTCTAGAAGTTGTACAATTCGCAATGTGGATGATATGATTTGTAATGCAACAGAAATGAGAGGCTGATTTAATATAACCTCATGTAAAACAAAATGCCCCACAGGTATGGGGAGTAGTGTAATGACGCACACTTCTTGAGTAGTTTTGAATGATGCACAGTTCTTATGTAGTTTTGATCATCACAGAATTCTTTGAATTTGAGCTCTGCATGGACATGTAAATCGAGAAGTTTGAAGGAAAGGGGAAGTCAGAAGAGGTCTTCATTTCAGGAAGTATCTGGGAGGGCTTTAAATACAACAGTCTGCATCCCTCAGCACCAAGTGTCCAGTCCTGGCTTCTGTCAGTGCAGCTGGACATACTGAACATGAAGTCACACTCCCTTCTGTTACATTCTGAAGTGTCTGAGAATGGAGACTCCGTCGTGTTCAATTCTATGCTCTCGGTATGCAGGTCATGTCTAAAACATACGAGATGTCTCATCATTCCTGGACTGAACTTTCCTCCTGGAGGAAATGCAATCAAATTAGACTTACAAGAGACTTCAAATGGACTGAAACATACAGAGTTAAAAGAGACCAGAGAATCTGGGTTCAGTCCGGCAGTAACATTTAAAGTATTCAAAAAAGGGGAAGAAGGCTTAGCTAAGGCGGTCCTTATATGATCACGTAACAAAGGTTAGTAGCAGTTACTATTGCTCTTGCATTACGGAAGAGGATCTGGGGTTGTCATGGTAACCTGGTATTAGAAGTCTTATGGTCTAGCAGTGCTACCGGAAAAAAAAAATGTGTAGACATCAGGGTAGAAAGGTATGTGAAACATGTAATTGAGCTTCTGATTTGTGCCTTATATTTTATCAATATATCAATTAATATTCAATACTTTTCTTGTCAGAGAGCTGAAAAATTTAATGTTTTCCTCTGATTGGTGCAAATAAAAATGTTTTCTGAAACTTCAACCTATTGTAACTTCCAAGTAATCCAGAAGCTGAGTGTAGTATCTCATCCTAGTACTCAAGAGGCTGAGGCAGGAGTATTGCCACAGGTTCCAGGTTAGCCTGAGCAATGTAGGTGGGGATGGAGAAAGGACAATGATAGGTTCAAGGTCACCCTCAGCTACACAGGGAGTTTGAGGCTAGCCTGAGCTATCTCAAGGAACAAAACTAAAACTAAAACCCAAAGCAACCACTACCAACAAAAACAATAAATAATCCCCAAATTAAACTAAATACATGTGAGCAAAATACTTCTCTGTTTTGCCTTGGTCTAAAACTATTCAATTTGTCCTCCAACTCTCCTGCAGAGATAGTGCCACCAGGGAATCCTCTTGTGAACCAATTCCAGTTGATTTGTAGCTGTCCTGGTCTCTGAATGAGACATTGGTCCCCAAGACACCCAAGAGGCATAGAATTTACACAATTAGTCTATAACTAGGAAAAGCAGAGCCAAGTGATGCGTTCAATGTGGCACACTGAGAAGAGAAACAGGCCAGTGTGTTTTTATGCTTTGACATGAGGTTTCAGTAGAAATAGGAAAGTATACACAATAAAGCATCATTGCTGACCCTGCCCGTCACTGTCCATCATTGTCTGGGCTCCAGGAGACCTGGAAGATGAGCTGGTAAGTTGTCAGAACTGTTGCGAAATCTCTTCCAGGGTGGCAAGTTTGTCTTTGAGCTGGCACAGGAGCACCAGCCTTCCCTCTGCCCCCAGTATCTGATGTTTGAGGAAATCCTAATAGCTGGATGTCCACTGTCTGAGAGCCCTTAGGGAGGGGGAATTCTGTATTCTTTCCTGCCACATTAGTTACAATTCCTCTCTGTTTTTAGATCTCAGTTTTGACTGATGTAGCGGACGGTATGCTTGAGCTGGTGTGAAGCTTCCTGAAATATGCCTGGAGCAGAAACAAATATGATACGTGGAACAGAAGTAGGACCAAAGTCAGAAAAGATAGTTCCAGGTGACCACACGTAATCACCACTTCTCCTACCTCTCAGTTTACTTACCTTTAAAGGACTAGCACAATTTTAGTGACAGGACGTCACTAGGAAGTTTAGTCTGCCCTCAAAATTGCCAGCTTCCTGCTTCAGAGGGGATGACCATCAGGTTCCACCATGACCAACATGACTTTATTTTCATTCTGAGCACTCTGTCCCCCCTCTCCGCCCCCGAGAGACATTTCTGGACTGGCTGATGAATGTAACTGTAGGAACTAATTCCTGACCAAGCCTAAAATTGGCCCTTTAAATTTTCATGTTAAGTTTGCCTAGTAGAATGTGAGTTAGAACTATTCTAGGCACATTTAGAAAAGGATATTTTAAGAACTTAACCATCTTTCAAAGATATGACAGGACCTAGGACTTAAAGACAGAGCTCGTTTTCTTTTTTAAAAGTGTTTTTTTTTAAATATTTTGTCCTATTATTTTTTCTACTTAATTAAATTTCCTAAAATACTTAATGCAATCTGTTTTAATGTAGTTTTCAAATCCCATTGTTCTTTCTATGGTTAATCGCTGCAAATTGGACATGAAATTTAAAGTTATGTTCCCAGGATTTGAGACAAATTTTGTGATGGTCCATCATTTTATGTGTTTTTGAAGCAACAACATATTCACTCAGTGGTGTTCAGAAAGACTTCTGTTTTTCCTATGAAGTTGAGTATTATTCTTTTGAGGTCTGTGAATTGTGTTGGGATTTTAATGGCATTGCATTGAATCTGTAGATTGCTTTCGGTAGGACTGCCATTTTTATTACCTTAATCCTACCTATCCAAGAGCATGGAAGATTTTTCCATTTTCTGATACTGTCTTCCATTTCTTTCTTCAAAGACCTAAAATTCTTGTCATACAGGTCTTTCACTTGTTTGGCTAGAGTTAAACCAAGATATTTTATATTTTTGTGGCTATTGTAAAGGGTATTGTTAAGACTATACTTTCAGGGATCATTTCTATAGTTCGTAAAGGGTATTGTTTCTCTGATTTTTTTTTCTTGGCCCTTTTATCATTTGTATATAGGAGGAGTACTGAAAATTATTTTTTTGAGTTAATCTTGTATCCTGCCATATTACTAAAGGTGTTTATCAACTTTAGGAGTCCCCTGGTAGAATTTTTGGGGTCACTTGTGTATATTATCATATCATCTGCAAATAGTGAAAGTTTGACGTCTTTCCAATTTGTATCCCCTTGATCTCTTTTTGTTGTCTTATTGCTCTAGCTAGACCCTCAAGTACTATATTTAATAGATATGTAGAGAATGGATAGCCTTGTCTTGTTTTTAATTTTAGTGGAATCGGTTTGAGTTTCTCTCCATTCAGTTTGATGTTGGTTGTTGGCTTGTTGTATATCGCCGACATATGTTTAGGTATGTTCCTTATATCCTTGCTCTCTCCAAGACCTTTATCATGAAGGGTTATTGGATTTTGTTGAAGGCTTTTTCAACATCTAATAAAATAATCAAAGAATAACCAGATAACAGTCCACAGTTCCAGAGAAACTAGGTAATAAGAGGGACCCTAAGAGGGACATGCATGAATCACCCTAGGAAAGGGAGCTAGAAGAGATCTGGGTTAGACTGGCCACATGTCAGAAGAAGAGGGAGGGGATGGGGGTAAGAACATCAGGGAACAGGATGATCAAGTTGTGGGAGGGATGAAGAAGGAAAGCAATGAAAGAGACATCTTGACAGAGGGAGCCATTATGGGGTTAGGGAGAAGTCTGGTGCTAGGGTCATAAGGATGACCTTAGCTAAGACCCTCCGCAATAGCGGAGAGGGGACCTGAAACAGCCATCTGTAATCAGATTGATGACTACCCTAATTGTGATCATAGAACTGTCATCCGGTACCTGATGGAAGCAGATGCAGAGATCCACAGTCAAGCTCTGGGCTGAGCTCCCGGAGGCCAATCAAAAAGAGGGAGGAGGGGGACAAGATCATGATGGTGAAACCCACCGAGTCAGCTGACCTGAGCTTGTAAGAGCTCACGGACACCAGACTGACAGCTGAGGAACCTACATGGGACTGAACTAGGCCTTCTGCATGGGGTGACAGTTGTGTGGCTTGCTGTGTTTGTGGGATCCCTGGCAGTAGGACCAGGATCTATCCCTGGTACATGAACTGGCTTTTAGGAGCCCATTGGTGGGACACCTTGATGCAGTGGGGAGGAACTTGGTCCTGCCTCTTGATATGCCAGGATTAGTTGACTCCCCATGGGAGGCCTTACCCTGTCTGAGGAGTGGATGGGGATGGGGGTGGGGGAAACAAGAGGAAGGGAGGAAGGGGACACTGTGGTTGGTATGTAAAATGAACAACAACAACAACATCATCATCATCAACAACAACAACAACAACTAAAGACAGCTGGAAGAGTGACAAGTGCTCTTAACCACTGCTCCATCTCTCCAGCCCCGAAATCTTTTTTTTCTTTCTGTTTGCATTATTTTGGTGATTTAAGCTTATTCACCTAGTATTCCATACCCCAACACTAATGAACACTCGATGCTCAGGTATTTTCAAATAGATTTTTTTTATTTTAACTTTTGGTTTTTTGAGACAGGGTTTCTCTGTAGCTTTGGAGCCTGTCCTGGAACTAGCTCTTATAGACCAGGCTGGTCTCGAACTCACAGAAATCTGCCTGCATCTGTCTCCCGAATGTTGGGATTAAAGGCATGAGCCACCGCCTCCCGGCTAAATAGATTTTTTTTGAAGTCTAGCAGAGTAATGGCATATGAGTGGCATCCCTACACATGAGTCATTCCACTTTGCCCTTACTTATTTCCTCCACCATCACCTCCCCCATGCCCTCCCACAGCCTCCTGCTGGTTCCCCACCATCACCTCCCCCATGCCCTCTCACAGCCTCCTGCTGGTTCCCTCCCTCGCCAGCTGCTCACTCTTCTGCTTACCTTATACTCTCTTTATTTCCCAACTCTCATGCAATCTCTTCCTCCCTCTCACGGTCTGTTCTCTAATTTCATATCACACACACACACACATGCACACACAGACAATACACATACAGACGTATACACACATGGGCACAAACACACAGAGAGAAATATACACACATACACAAAACACACATACAGACACACAGGCACACACAGACAGATAGACATACACTGATACGTACATACACACATATACACATCATCTACACAGAGACACAGAAATTCACACACATATAGACATACACACACACATACTCAGACCCACAAGCACACACAGATAGACATACACAGACACATAGAAACACACTACATTTACAGAGACAGAGAAATACACACACATATAGATAGACACATATGTACATACACACACATATATAACTTGAAATCTAGGCGCCACATGATACTTTTCGTGTCTAGCCTACTTCACTTGACACAATACTTTCTTCCAGCTACATCCACTTTCTTGCAGATGTCACAATTTCACTTTTGGTTGCATTTTTCTAAAACTGTGTATGTGTGTGAATTCATTCAGCTGATGATGGGCGTCTAGGCTGGTTCTTTGACCTGGCTCTTGTAAATTGTGCAGCAGACTTGGCAGAATTTAAGCAGTGGTTTCTAGATGCCAGATAGCTTGTCCAGCCACGTATATGGGTAACTTTATTAAGTCTCCAAACAATCACTAAGCGGTAGTAGATATTATTTTCTCCATTTTCCAGAGGCTTAAAAATAAATGTGTTTAAGTGGTATTTTTAGCAAGTGTTGGGTGTGAGCTAGACCAGCTCAGGGCCTTCAGTCACCTACAGACATATTGTCTTAGAGATGTTATATTTATGTGTTTAGTTTGTTTAGCAAGATATGGTTTAGAAATACTCTCTGCACATTTAAGGAGAAGATACCCCTCTTTACCTTAGGGCCTGTGTTAGCTCTACAGCCTATGGCAAGGGTGGTGACTCAAAACTCTTCTGGCTTCATAACTAAACTCTTCAATATATTTTACAAAACCAAAAAAAAAAGTCTTACCAGAATAGATTATCTTACCTAATTTCAGTCTTTTTCCTTGGGTTGCTGTTAAAGTATAAGCTGTTTATTGGGCTCTAGGTAATTGTTTTGAAAATCAATTGCTCGTATTAGACTCTATTTAAAAAACTCGAGTGTGTGCATATGTCTTTTACTAACTTTAGTGAGTTTTAATAGTACATACTAAGGACATTAACCTTGAACTCAATGAGGGTGTATTATCAATATCATGCACTTTCAATTCATTTCCAGTTTTTATAAGTGTTTAAAAAATAAACAAAAATTCATTTTAAATATAATCACATCTCATCCTTTATAACTTTTTTGTGTTATGTATGCACTAAGATACATTATATCACGTGCTATGAGGATGACCGATTGCTCACTGGGAACTCCAAATATGACTCATAACCTAAAACCTACCTATTGTGAAGGACTTTGTCTTATGTACAAAGTGACTAAAATAGTAAATAAAATTACTGCTTAGCTGTGTATATAAGGTGTATACGGAACAGAACTGAATTCCATATTAGATTTGGGTTCTATTCTCAAAATATATGTTTTCCAAAACCTGAAAAAATAAAAAAAAATCTGGTGCAATGGTGGTCCCAGACATAACTTTGGAAGCATCCTGTCAGTTTGTCTGTCTGTCTCTCTGTCTGTCTAATCTATCTTTCTATCTATCTATCTATCTATCTATCTATCTATCTATCTATCTATCTATCTATCTATCTATCTATCTATCTATTATCCATCCATCCATCTGCCTACTTTCCTACCTACCTATTTGTCATTAAGGTGAGAAATTGATCCAGATTCTGGAATTACTTAAAGTCTCTCAAGAACCCAAATGAAGATCGCATCTGAAGGGAAGAGAAAGAGCATTAACAAGGAGTTAAGAGACCAGGGTTCTAGTATTCATTTCTGTTAACTGGGCAAATACAAGTACTTCTACCTCAGGTTCATTCTTTGGGCAAACAGAAGATTAAAGACAGAAAGGGAAATATATAGGCATCAACAATAGTAGGGGCTCTATTAGGCTGTCTGAGTGACAAACTGGTGGCTTGCAGCAGTTGCATAAAGGACAGAGAAGTGACCCTAAGTCTCACCTTACATCACCATTCCACTTGGAGTAGCAGTATGGCTTGGAGTAGCAATAAGCTCTTTCATACAAAGGATCTGCCTCCTCTGTGTCCTAATGGCCCCGCATTGGCTTTCTCACAAACTGCCAGATATTTGTCTATGGGCACCATGTGTGAATTCCAGCTTTTCCACCTCCATGCCCAGTGAGGCTCTCCTCACCCTTTATAATGGTGGGTTTTCTACTGAACACACAACACCACCTCACTGTGGTCTGAATCTCTGTTCCCCTGATGAAGAATGACGCTGATCATTTTTTTTCTGTAGGATTTTGGATGTCTTCTTGAATGATAGACCCATTTAATGCTGTTATCCTTTTAAAACATTGGACTTCTTTTACTTAATAGTTTTAAAGGTATATGGATTGTAAATTAAAATAATTGAAGTTGTAAACCAGGAAAGAATTTAATTAAAATTATTTCATGTAGTGCCAAATAGTTTTTATTTTTGGAAAAGGCTAATCATCATTAGCCTGGCCTGTCTTACTTCTGGGGCGGAAAATGATTGTGCGTTTCAGCAGAAAAAAATTTATTTTAGGGCTAGAATAAAGGAAGCGTCCAAACAAGCAAATGACAGTCCTAGCCACAGTTCTCTTCTTTGCATAAGTAGTTTCCCTGTTCACAACTGGACCCTTTTATGGGGGCCGTTGTGTTTCAAGATGCACAGCAGGATCTACTGGGAAATGGTTGATAATTCTATTTGTGGTAGTTACAACAGCGTGCTACTGTGAGTCAAAGGGGAGAGACCGAGAAGTTACCCCTTTTTTTTTATCTAAACTGTCTGAGCACAGAGGCCAGAAAGGGCTTCCTTGATCTAGCACAATGGTGAATTTGAAAACATAATTTTACTAACCCTTTGGCCATTTCATACAGTATGTATTCATTATATTCCTCCCTACTCCTCCCCTTAACGCCTACCAGATCTACATCTACATCCTTGCCTGTTCTTTAGAGCTTTCTGTCCCTTTCTCTCTTTCTTTCTTTCTTTCTTTCTTTCTTTCTTTCTTTCTTTCTTTCTTTCTTTCTTTCTTTCTTTCTTTTCTTCTTTTCTGTTACCCATTAACTCTAATTTGTGCTACCCATTTCTTCCCGGGTGTGGAGCCATCCACCAGAGTGTGGCTCACTCACCAGGGCCCACACCTTTAATGAAAGCTGACTATCCCTTGCAGAGAAGTCACAGAGTGTCTCTAGCTCCCCAGTCAGAGGCGGAGACTTGTGAACTCTTCCCTCTGTAGGTTAGAATGGCGAATGGCTTGATGGCTTGAAGTTCTTCTGCTGCAACCACCACTGTTGGGTTCCTGAATTTAGGGTCCCTGTAACTTTCAGAGGACAGTGTTTGCCTCTGGTCCTCTCTGACCTCAGGTTCTTGTCATCTTTCTACCTATTTTCTATTGTGGTCCCCGAGCCTTGGGGGAGGGTGTGATACAGATGTTCCATTTGTGGCTGAACACCCACTGACATGTGTTCTCTGCTCTGTCTTCCTTATTAACTACTGTCCACTGCACAAAAAAGTCCTCTGCTCAGGTCTGAGAGACTCACTGATCTACAGGAAGGGAGACACATCTAGAGGCAGTTTGATATTTGGCAGAACAACATTAGTAGGCTCAGTCGTGGAGCCTATGATTTCCCAACGGTGGGTTCTTGATCAGATTTCCAGTACCAGCCACCCCTTCACTCCTACAGAGTGTGCCTTAAGCCCAACCAGGCAGTATTGGCTAGTTTCTTTCTTCTACCACATGCTTGAATTGTGGTCCTCAGGCTCGGTAGCAAGAGCCTTCATCGGCTGAACCACCTCACAAACCTTACTTAATACCTAGAGAAAAAAAAAGAAAGGGCAGCAGAGAGGTAGAAGGATTGCCAAATGCATGGTGTGCACCGAGAATTGGAAGAGTCCACAGTTTCGATTCGGTTCCCGCACTTGGACCAGTGAGCAATCCAATGTGGAGTTCAGTCACAGTATCTGAACTTTGGTTTCAACAGGAGGGAGGACCTGAAGCCAGTTAGTGAACCAGGCTGTAACCCATTGACTGTTGGTTGACTGGGCTGTGGCCAGTTCAGTGGCTTTTCCACGCCTTTCTTTTGTATGGCTTTCTGAGCAGTCTGTAGAGCCTGCTTTGGTCCTGGGAATGCCTTATTCTCAAATCAGCTTTCTTTGTTCTAATAAATATGCTGACTGTAAAAAAAAATTTATCTGCCTGTCTTGTGGAGAGGGGAAGAAAAGCAGTCATAAATATTTTTGTTAAAAAGGGTTTTATTTTTGTTTTTGAGCTAACTACTCCCCACAAGTTTTCCTCTGACCACCACACATATGCTATGACACTTCAGATGCACACACACACACACGAATTTAAAAATAAAACAGAAAACCTTGCTAACAGTTCCTACAAATAGCTGTAGTGTAAGAATGTGGTTTTTTTGGTAAAGAACAGAGGAAGGTAAAGGCTCTAGGTGACAAGGCAGATCATGAGAAGGACCAACCATGTTTCTCAGTAAAGAGTATTAGATGCCAGCATTTGGTAACTTAGAAAACAGTCTTCCTTGTCATTATTTTAATGAATGTGAGCTATGTGCTCAGTAATATGAACGAAAGAAAGGACCCACTAATGCCGATTTCTGGCACGGAAAGATAACCACACTGTGGCATTTTAACTTTAATAAAGGCGCTGGTTAGATTTTAACTTGACACAAACCTAGACGTATCTGAGGAGAGCTGCTCTCAGCTGGGCAGCTGCCTACACCAGACTGGCCTCTGGGTCATTCATACAGAAGAACTCAGTCTAGAACGGGAGAACATAGGAAAGGTAGTAGAACATGCCCTGGACAGCCAGCCAACAGGCGGCATTCCTCCATGGTCTCTGATTCAATTCCTGTCTCTAGGCTTCTGCCTTGAGCCCCTGTCTTGACTTTTCTCCATGATGGATTGTAAATCGTGAGTGGAAAGAAACCCTTTCATGAGCAGGTTGCTCTGGGTAGTGTTTTTTTTTTATTATTTATTTTTAATTTTTTTCACAGTAGCAGAAAGATAACTCAGACTGGTTCTGAAAGGAAGCATACAACAAAGTTTTAGGATGCAAAGGACAGTCAGTGAGAAAAGTGGGAGGTGACCTTCGAGTCAAGGCCACAAAGTGTGGTTTGGAAAGTCTTTCCCATGAGGCCTTGAGGATGGAGAAGGGAGGGAAGGTCAAAGAGAGGCCAGACTTGAAAAGGGCATGTAGAGAATACGACCAGCTCAAGTAAGCAGCAAGAGGGAGCAAACGCAATGGTGTCCCAAGAAGTCATCACTTTGAGAAGATTTATGTTGAGTCAACAGAGATCATCACAAAACATGTTTAAAGTGAACTCCAAGAAGGTAGGGATCTGTTCTGTTAAGTGGAAAATACAGGTACAAATCATCATGTCTACCCAGCTTCTCAGCTCTTTCTCGTTATTACAGGGAAGTGTCTTTAGCTCCTGGAAGCCCATGTGGGTTGTGCTCTTAGAAGATGGAATTGAGTTTTATAAGAAGAAAAGCGATAACAGCCCCAAAGGAATGATCCCTCTGAAAGGAAGCACTCTCACTAGCCCCTGTCAGGACTTCGGCAAAAGGATGGTGAGTGCAAATCCCCAGCCACGATGACACTTGTGTCACCTGCTGACCTTGAATGGCCTTTCCAGATTCTGCCTCCTGGCTCTCTCCTCCCTGCTCCATCCTTGAGGCTCAGCTTACGGGCCTCCCTGTGTCACATGCTGACTTTGAAGCCGACGTGCATTTTAGCAGTGCCTTCTGAACAACTGTCTCCTCTTGTTGACATCCACATCTTAGCACAGTGCTGGACTGTCTCTTTGACAGACACGTTGTTTGTATCAACTGCTATGTGTCTCAAGGGGCCTTGGAAGGGGTTGTTTCTAATGGGATCTATTTTGATTTTCAGTTTGTGTTTAAGATCACAACAACCAAGCAGCAGGACCACTTCTTCCAGGCAGCCTACCTGGAGGAGAGAGATGCTTGGGTTCGGGATATAAAGAAAGCCATCAAATGCATTGAAGGAGGCCAGAAGTTCGCAAGAAAATCCACAAGGAGGTCCATTCGTCTGCCAGAAACCATTGACTTGGGGTAATTTTCCGAGTTTGCCACTCGCCACCCTTTGAGTTTCCTTTCCTCTTTGATCTATCTGAGAAATCCTGTTTCAAAGCTTCCTTCGAGGAGCTGAGGAGAAAGGTGTGTGGTGTACGGGGAAGGGAGAGGAGAGACAGAGGAGAGAAAGAGAGAGGACAAAAATGCGAGAGAAAGAACAGGGGGATAGAGAGAGGGAAGAAAGAGGGGAGAGAAGAGGATGAAGAAAAGAGAGAGGGGACAACAGAGTGGTTGTTTTATCTCTGAAGTTGCCTTCTGAGGTTAGTATGGAAAGAACATTTCAGGATGTGTAGGTAGAAAGGGAAGAACAGGGGCCATGTGTCCAAGCAGACAGACTTTCAAGTTTAGACTCATGTTTTTCCTCCCAGTCAGGATGTGGCCAGCCAGGGTGACCACTCCTCCTGGATGGAAGCCATTGGTGTGCAGACTTGATGAGTGGCCTCTGAGGTGGCTACTGATTACTGGGAAGTGCACGTGTCATTTGCAGGATAAAGGTGACCAGGGAACAGCAGGTTGCCCCAGGCATTGATAGGGGCTGGTAATGGGATTCTTTCTAGAGTTCTTTACATCTGTTCTAATCATAAGTGTTTCTTTCTCTGGCTGTCATTCTTGGTAGATTTGCTTTCTGTTTTAAGCAAAAGATTCGTTAGAAGGAATACCATGCTGGCTGCTTAATATGTCAGTTCACAAAGAGTGAGGTTGAAAGCAGTCTCTGGGACGGGATGAGAAACATGCTTTCTGTACAACTAATGTAAGAGTTGGCATGCCACAAGAATAGAATCATGTTAAGCTTCATGAGAACTAGAAAGTCTCTCACTAGACCAGACCCCAGGAGGAGACATCCGGTCTAGTCGTAGCTGCTAGCTTCAGACATCATGTGACCACATTCCTGAACAGCATGTTCAGAACTGAGTGGGAAGGATGATCAATCTACAAACACACACAGAGACTTAGAACTATTCTGATGAGGCTATTTTTAGTTTATTATTCCAGGGACAGAAAGTAAGAGCTCACTATTTTACGTTACAATTTCAGACCAAAAGGGAAGCTTAGACAACAAATCTCTTTCTTGAAGGCCGTGCTGTACAACAAATGGCCTCCTGAAAACCTTGTAAAAGTTGGGAGACTGTGTAATCTTTGCACTGCTTTAACAAATATCTAGAAGAATTGATTTAGAAAAGGGGGATTCATTGTAGCTCAAAGTGCTTGGTTTGACTGATTTCTTTTGGTCCCACAGTGGTGGTTGGTGGCAACCCGGCAAGGCATATATATGTCTAACATAGCATGTCTGTTACTATGTGATTACGATATGAAAGAAGGAACTTGTATTCCCAAAACTACTTCAAAGGCACATCTTCAATGACTTGAAAAACTCTACCACTCACTGACCCGTGTGTGTGTGTGTGTGTGTGCGTGCATTTGTGCGCACCTGTATGTGAATCCATGTGCATATGTGTGTAGGTGCTGGAGGCTGATTTCAGATATCTTTTTCAATTGCCCTCCACCTTACTCTCTGAGATAAGGTCCCTCACTGAACTTGGAGCTCACTGACCTGGTTAGATTAGCTGACCAGCCTGCTGTAAAGATCCTCCTGTCTCCACCCCAACAGTGCTGGGATTGGAAGCTACCGTGTCCTGCTTTTCCTGTTGGTGCTGGGGATCTGAACTCAGATCTTCGGGTTTCTTTGGCAAGTGCTTTACTAAAAGTGCCACGCACTCCCTGGTCACATTTCTTGAAGCTTCAACCGCCTCTGAACAGCACCAAGCTGGGTCATAAGACTTTAAAACAGTGGTATCTGTAGGACATGCCAGATTCAAACTATTGCAGGGGCTTTAAAGATCTTTGTTCCTGCAAAATTGACCCTGGGAACTCTTACCCTTTGGCACATAGCGGGGTAACTCTCCATCTTAAGAGCAGGATTAAATCAAGAAAGAGAGTATTGAACTGAAGAGATATTAAGTGCATCTGCTAACTGCTTGACGCTGGAGGTCTCCCTGAGACGTTTCACCCATCCAAATGCTCCTTGCTCACCTCTGATTTTGTCTCTGTGCAGGGCTTTGTATCTGTCTATGAAAGCCACAGACAAAGGAATAAAGGAACAGATTCTGGAGAAGGACAAGAAGGTTTTTAATCACTGCTTCACAGGTAAAATGACGCGAGCTCCCAAAGTGGGCAACCAAGGAAGGAATGGAGTGTTCTCCCATAGCTATCTGTGTGCGCTGGGGTGTGGTGCATCGTAGATGCTGAGGATGGCAAGATGCAAGCCGGCTGATGAACAAGAGATCTGAATTCTGCCAGTGTGGAGACAGAAACCAGGGTAGAAGAAGCCTTTGTTTTTGTTCAGGATACGACGTCAGAAGCCACAGCTTTATCAATCAAGCATCTCTTTTCTTTAATATTTGGCATTATGTTGCAAAAGTATAAGGGCTAGGAACAGCTTAATAAGCTTCAATCCACAATACAATTAAGTATTAAGTGAGAATTAAAATATGCAGTATAAAACTGAAGTAATACTGTTGGGAGTGTCAAACACGGTGCACAGCAAGGTCGTAGGTGTCACCAGGTTAGGCGGTGTGCTATAGTGGGGAAAGCTAGCTCGCAAGAAACACACTGGCTGGGATCCAGCTCTCGATCAGCAGTTTACGAGGCACAAAGCCAATAACTGCCCCTGCGCTTTACTGTCTACCCGGTGGGAAATCTCTGCACCTCTCTCCCAGGCTTCTGTTGTATAGTGGGATAGTCCCTGACACACACCAGGCGCTCTGAGCGGTGAGCTTTCAAATAGTTAGCATGATGAAAGAGGAGATATCTGTGCAACAGCACTGTAAGTTTGGGGAAAGAGAAAGAACCAAGAGAGCTGCTGAGGTGGTTAGGAGGGGGTGCCTCGGTTCGACCTCAAAGTAGAGGGGTTTTGTGGGGACGGCTTCTGATGATGAGTTAGGGGTGGGAATGTGCAGAATATGCATCTGGGAAATTGAGGCAAGCACCTAGAAGAGCGGATGGCTCATGATAGGCAGCAAAATGTGATGTTGGTTTGCGAGTAAGTGTGCCAGACATCCAACATGTTTGCAAGAGATGCCATAGGGATACAACTCGGAGGAATTATAGCAGTGCAAGCATCTGAGAAGGTGTTGGGTCTACAGACAATCCATCAAAATGGCTTAGGTCAGAGTTAGGAAGGGGAGGAGGAAAGGAAGTGATTCTCACCTAGGGGATAGTATTTCACAGGAGCGTGCTTCCAAGAATGCGGGCAGTAGCCTTTAGCATCAAGTCAGGACCAAGCTTCTTTATCAAGATACAAGGGAAACAATAAACGCAAAGCAGGATCCTAAGGATAAGGGGCTGGGGTTCCTTTGAGACAGCCTCAGGCCAAAGGAATAAAAAAGGGTTCCTAGGACACCTCAGCCACCAGATCAAGCCCAGACTCATCTTCTCTTGGATGCATCCCCGAGTCCCAAAGCATCCACTAACACTCAAGTCCTTCCTGTGCACCATCATATGGATTCTAGAACCCTTGACAAGTGCAGTCTTCATGAGAGTCAGGTGGTGTCAGCTGAGAGGCAGAAACTAGGAAGCGGTCAATGACCACATGCAATGGTGTACCTAGACTATCACACGGCTATCACCCGCCGGAGGTCTTTCAGACTTCAGCACAGACTCAAGTGTGAGAACATACAAAATGAAGGTCCAGCAACTGGACATGCAACTGAAGCCGCAGGTTACTGAAACCCCAGCGGGGTTCGTTTCTGCTGTCTCCTGTAGAGCTGTAAGGGCTGAAGGCGGAAATGCTTGTCTTCACAGAGCGAGAAAAGTGGGGGGAAAACTTCACGTGTGAAACTCAGGAGGGCTCGGTCTCTGAAAGCGACACATGGCTCTTTCAGGAGTCCTGTACCCAATGCGCCAGTGTCCCAGGACTGGAGGGCTACTAAGTTGGTTGTCACAGCTGAACTTGAAAAGAACGCCCTTTATAAATACAAAGTTTCACTTGTAGCTTGCTAGTAACCCAACTGATAGGTTCTCTTCATTCCATTCCCTGTAATTTTCTCTTGAGGTAAAAGTTAAATAAAATGACTGCTCAAGGTCTATGCTAGATTCTTTAAAATGTACGGCAATAAACACAAGTAGTGTAATCAAATTTTAATTTAGGACACATATTTTATTATGTTATTTGATAATTAAAAATTTGAAATGTCCCTTTGTTGGCAGATCCCTCCCTCCCTCCCTCCCTCTCTCCCTCCCTCCCCTCTCTTCCTCCTCCTTTCTCTCTCTCTCTCTCTCTCTCTCTCTCTCTCTCTCTCTCTCTCTTTCTTCCTGATTTCTCTGTGTAGCAGCCTCGGCTATCCTAGAACTCACTTTGTAGGCCAGGCTGGCCTCAAACTCACAGAGTTCTGTGTATCTCTGCCTCCCGAGTGCTGGGATTAAAAGCTTGCACCACCACGCTGGGGTTTGATGGATTTCTTAAAGGGCCACCAGTCTTTCCTTGCCCCATGTCTTCCTTCTACCCCTGCTTCCTCGTGACCTCTTCTCACCAGCTCCACCTCTGCTCTCAGGGGCTGCAGTGTGCTCGCGTTTGTCCACATTGCTGCATCCTTGCCTATGCCGGACCCTCAGATCCTATCTCCTATGCTTTCAAACCTCATATTTTAGTTCTCGGCCCAGTTACTTTCTCTATAGATCCTTTTCTGTTTGGATCCAGTCATTCATTGTACCACAGTACTGACTTACAGCAGAATTCTCTAACTTTAATGCTTGCTCTTTCACTAGGGAACCTGCCCACTGCCCATCTGCTGTTTTGTACAAGCTCAATAAATGTGTAACTTAGTAAAAAATGATTTTTTAAAATGTGTTTCTTTTAAAAGTAGGACGTGTGTGTTTGTGTGTACGTGTGTGTGTGTACATGTGTGTGTGTGTACTTTAACTTTTACATGATTCCTTTTGTTTCCCAGTATCTGTCTCATTAATTTTTTTTTTCTTCTTGGAGTAGCAGAGAAGTTGAGACAAGCGGGACACCTGTGAGCACCGGAGCCAGTGTGTGCTTGGCAGTCAGTGGCTGGTGGCTTGGGAAAGAGTTAACTTCCCCTCTGATGTCCTCATCCAGGTAGCGAGGTCATTGACTGGTTAGTTTCCAACAAGTTGGTCAGGAATCGCCAGGAAGGCCTCATGATTTCCGCATCACTGCTCAGTGAAGGGTACCTGCAGCCTGCTGGGGATTTGTCTAAGGATGCAGCGGATGGAATAGCTGAGAACCCCTTCCTGGACAACCCGGAGGCTTTCTACTACTTTGTAAGCATGAAAAACTGCCTGCTTGATTTTTCTGACATAGGATCAGGGTAGGTTTTCTATGAATATCAGCTTAGCGCCACCTGCCACCTATGCAAGCAGAATGTTTGGTCCTAAGCAGAACTGATGGGTGAGAAGGCTGTAGAAGAAGCCAACCAGAGTCAAAAAGTTAATAACAAGCTGCTGGGATGCTCACTGGATGCAGGTGCTTGTCCTGAGTTCAATCCCCAGAACTTACATGGTAGAAGGGAGAACCATCTCTAACTCTTGCAAGTTGTCCTTTGACCTCCATGCCCACTTTAAAGCAGACACATGCTCACACATAGTCAAACTCACATTAATACACACACACACACACACACACACACACAAATATTTTAAAGACAAATACTGCAAGCTACGGAAGCACAGGTCTGTAAAGCTTCTATTACACCGGCACTTTCTAGACCTAGCAGCTGCTCCCTCAATGCCGCTTTCTCCAAGTGACCCGCAGGAAGGAAGCGATTGTTTACCTGAGTAGTTGTCTCTGAAGGCACTTCTGAAGTCTTGCGCCCTTTGTTCTGATTTAAGCAATCATTCCTTTAGGAAGGTGTGTGTGCAGCTACATGGCATATGTTGTCCTTGACAAAGGCAGCACGGCAGTGGCAAGGTAACAGTGCCAGTCCTGGTACGATGTCCTTCTCACAGGGCTGCCTATGAAATCACAGATGCGATGAGCTGTCTGTCTGTGTATATAATCAAATAGGCACCGTGCTTCTGCATGCACTTCCCCCATGACCTTGCATGCCTCCTATGTCATGCCTACCGAGATTGCGAAACCTCATCTTATGTAACAAGCCTAACTTGCCATCACATGGCCATGTCAGCAACTGTGGATTTCTAGGGGGATTTTTGACAGTTTTGTTTCTATTTTGGATCAGAATGTAGAAGTTCGGAAAGCTATGTGAAGAGCCACCCTCCTTACACAAGCGAGGTGAACATCCCAGAGAGTGTTTCATTTCACTTTTGCGGGAGGTCCACAATCAGTACTTTTCACGCTTCAGACCCTTGCTCTATCTTTTTATTGCCATTTATTAAGGCTACAAAGATTAAGGATACTAAATTAGCTCCCCGCAGCTGCTACTCCTCTGTGCGGTTTGATACTCTCTTTTAGTTCAGAAAATCTCCAGCTATCCTGACTGCAGGGGCCGAGGTGACGCACACACCCTTGGTTCTCTCAGCGGTAGAGATGGAGCTGAGTGACAAGTCACAGTGGAGAGTGTTACAGCAGGTGTTGTCAGTGTGATTACAAACACGGCCTTGAAGTCCCATGAGAAGTGAGAACTATGTCTGGCAGAAGAAGACTCAGACAGACTTAGGACATAGCCTGGAGAATCATAGAAAATCAAAGGCTATTGACCAGATCATCCTGGGATAGAGACACAAAGGGACCAGGATCCAGGGGCAAGAAAATGGGCGATGCTTAGATAGCAAACCCAGAGTAACTTTGAAGTAACCTTCGTGTCATGGCACACGCAACAGCATGGAGGAAAAGTGTCTGGCACGTGGGGGTGCAGACATGGCATTCTTCTTGAGACCCGTAAGAACCTGCTGTGTGATTTCCCGACAGCCGGACAGTGGCTTCTTCTGTGAAGAGAATTCCAGTGATGAGGATGTGATTCTGAGAGAAGAATTCAGAGGTGTGATCATCAAGCAGGGATGTTTACTGAAGCAGGTGAGTGACTATCACTATTTTCTCCCTCTGCTTCAAGCCTTCTAATTTTTTCCTTAAAATTGCCAATGTGAGCTGAGGATGGTGGTGTATATCTATAATCCCGGCACTCATAAAGCTTAAGTAATCATAAGGATTGCAGTGAGCTCAAGGCCTGGCTAGACTAAATAGTGAGACTTTATCTCAAAAAGACAAAAGAAACAAATGAAAAAGAAAAAAAGTTGGCATTATTAAATAGAAGTTAGTTTACTTGACTAATAACCAACCAGAAAAGTATTTCTGGTGATGAAAAGTATTTTAAGAAAATATTGCTCTTTCTTTAACAGCGAGGCATAAGTTGGCCAAGAGATGCCATCCAAAAGATAAAGACATTTCATGATGTAGTCCTTCAAAGTGATCAGAAAATAAGAACGGGCCACACTATATGGTAATCTTTAAGAACAAGGAAGTACTGTTCCAGACTGTGGTGAAGCCTGGTGAAACGGAGAACTATGGCACGAGGCCAGCTCTGTAGGCATAGTGGGCTAAGGTCAGGTCCTGTTGGAGGGCACGGGCACAGTGCAGGTGTGTGTGTGTGTGTGTGTGTGTGTGTGTGATTATGTGCAATTTCAGATATTCATGATCATTCTTTGAGGCTAGGGCTGTGGTAAACTGAAGCTCTCCACAGTTCTAGGTGCCCAGAGCTGTGATAGTAAGAGTTAAGAAAGCACAGGGTCTCTTAGCAAGAAGTCATACTGGAGGGGTGGCTTTGTTCCCCCACCCCAAACATGGGGCAAAAGAAGCTTCCTTACCACCCTCAGCTCTGAATATGGGATAACTTTAGGTATATACCATAGTATCTTGTGACTGTTTCGTTTAATCTGTGCCCACGAAGTCTTCCGACTTCTCTTTCATCTAGAAAACTCATTGTCTAAGACCACTTGCTACATTGGTTATTTCTTTTAAGAATGTGACATTCTGTAATGCAGACTCTTGTACAGAACAAAGAAAAAGAGGGGCGAGGGGGAGAAGAAGGAAGGGAGGGAGAGATGAAGAAGGAAGGGAGGGAGAGATGAAGAGGGAAGGGAGGGAAAGATGAAGGGGAAGGGATTCAAGCAGCATCAGAGTCTGACTCTACTCGAGCGAGAAGAGATGGCATTGGAAAGGGTGAGAGAGTCCACAATGTCATAGCCACTTTGGCCACCGATGCAATTTAACTGGCTGTGTTTGTTCTGAACTCCACTCGGGGAGGCATGGGCTGTGAAGTCTTTTCCCACTTCCTAGTGGTCTCTATCTTAGTAGAAGCAGCCAGCAGAGTTCATTCATCATTGTTCACCCCATTTTGTCATGGACTAGGCGTTGGGGGTGATCTGATTGAACTGGTTAGTGCAGCCAGCCACCACAGTCATGGGGTTACATCAGAATAAAAAAAAAAAAGCTGGGAAATGGTGATCTTCATAAAAGGGAGGAGTTTGCAAACATTTAGTACACCTACAAGCTCAACATTTTTTAAGAGGTTAATCTTACTTCCCTGCTGGGTCACCAAGTTTGGTGCTGGTGTGTGTTTGTGCATGTGTGGATATTCATGCATCTGCACTGGGCGTTTTCAAGTTCCTTGCATCTTATTTACAAAGTGCACACAGGTGGAAAGGCGGCAGCTTTATTTCAACAGATAGTGCTGGAAACAGCGCAGGGGATGCTACCAGGGAGCAGCAAGCTAGGCAGACTAGAGACCAGGGTCGCTGGTTACTGTTCACAGTTCCTTTTCATGGAGTCCGGAATGACGGTGTGTTAATTCCTAGGGCTTGTAATTTGGGTGGTTCTCTTTTGATTAATAGTCTTGGGTCTTGGGTTATGTAAGTTTTTCTTCATTGCATGTAGCTTTTTCCCATGATACATCTAAACTTAATCAAATTAATTCAAAATTATAGACATAAGAAGACAGGATTTTCCCTAAATGTTCACTTTATTGCACGTGAACCCCAAATTTGTTCAAGTTGCTTTTGTCCCCATCTAGTTCCCACGCGCATTTCAGGACATGTTTGAATGGATGGGTTTGGTGTTTGTGTAGCTCCTGGTAGGACAGAATTCCAGGATGCCAAGTGCATTGTAAGGAAAGAGGTGTGTGTGTGTGTGTGTGTGTGTGTATGTGTGTGTAGCCCAAGCCACGAAGAGTCATAGGTTGCTGAGTTTTTCTTATGCCTTCCCCAATCCTCCCGAGGGACTCTGTTCATACCAAGAATCACTTGGTGGCAAACTAAAAACAACTTTATGGTCCTGAAAATATCGACTCTCTTTCTATTGCTGCCGGGAGTTTACCAGGGTTAACCTATAGAGAAAGTGTAACATGAGAAAGGACACCTGTGTTGCACACTCCACAGGTGGAGTAGCTGTGTCTATGTGGAGGACTGTGTCCCCCCGCCTCTTTCCCACTTCTGTCTCAGAAGAAATACCATAGTTGGCAAATGGAACAAGTACAAGGATGATTGGATGGGTTATATTCTGTCTAATCCCTTCTGTATAAGTTTTCTATTATAACAATGAGCTAAATACCTTTCTGTTTAATCTTTGGTCACATACAGAGTTTGTGAGGGAAAAAAAACCATGTATTATGTATGCTTTTCTTGTTTGTGCCATAGAATTCAACACTCTTTTATGTTCTGTTATAAATAATAAGCACTTGTCAATCAACAAAATCAAATACAATAGATGACTGATAATTCAATTAATAGTTGTTAGAAAACCCAGGCAGGCATGTATATGCTCTTGAAATCCTTCAGTAAATAATTGCTAAAGAAGGATGATCAGACACTCATAGTAGACTTTCCAATAAACCCCTTTGTGATGTTGGAGAAGGCTTTCGGAGAATATGACCGCTGGCTAAGGTTGACTGATCCATCGGCTCAGGATAACGAGGTAGCCACTTAATAGTCACACAAGACAGCATGGCTTTCACATCTTCTAACAAAGAAGAAATGGTGTGAGGCAACCTAAGTACTCATATCTCATGGGCAATGTTATTAAGGCAAAGAAAATACCCATGTTTGTAGATGTGGATGGATCTCCGAAGTCCTCCTGAAGTGGAGAGATGGCTTACTGATTACGAATACTCTCTGCTCTTGTAGGGAACTGGGGTTCAGCTCCTAGCACTCATATGGAGGCTAACAGATATCCCTAACTCCAGTTCCAGGATACTCAGTGCCTTATGACACGAAGAACACACATGGTGCATATACATATATGTAGGAATGAGAACCTGTGTTCCATCACCAGAACCCAAAGCAGACATCTTTATTGTGCTTTGTTTGATAACTCATGTCTACAATCACATCTCTCTCATTTAATTCTTTTGAAATCCATTATTTATATCTAGCATTTTACTTGGATTTTGTCATAGCCTATTTCCATATGGATCATCAATTCCTCAAATAAAAGGACCATGTCTTGAGCCAAGTCATGTGCCCAGCGCTGCCTAACCTGTCACATATGTTGTACCATTACACATAATTCTAAAGTCAGAATACAGTACAGAAATAATTTAACTTACCCAGGTGATTCAATAACATCTGTCTCATTAATTGGCCTTGGCTCGATCTCCCAGAGAAAGACATGGGCCAGGACATCAGCAGACTTCTTACCTGGGGTGCTGTGTGTACAGAGGGATGCTAGCAACTCACTCTTCCTTTCTCGGTTCCTTGATACAGGGGCACAGGAGGAAAAACTGGAAAGTGAGAAAGTTCATCCTGAGAGAAGACCCGGCCTACCTGCATTACTACGACCCTGCTGGGGTGAGGTTCCCTGGTTGCTAAGGCCATTCACAAAGAGGCTGTGTGTGAGCTGGGGCCACGCCCCTCTGTTTTGCCTCCTCCTCTCTGTCACTTTGTTCTACCACCTCCCATGCCAGTGCCTGAGTCCTCATGCCCCTTAGACCAGCCAAGACTCAGCAGTGGAAGAAAATATCAGTGCATTTGGTTAACTCAAGTTAACTTTTGTCCCATTTGAGCTATCTATCACCACTTTAGCTTCTCTTGGCATTCTAATAATGGGCTTCCTTGTGAGATTTTCACGCCTCTATCTGCCATCTCTTGGCTGCCATTCCTTGTACCCCCACTGCCCTCCCTTCTCCTGTCTTCTCTGAGCCTATTTGATCCTTTTCCCTCGAATAGCACTTCATCTTTCCCGTCACATACTCCTCTTCTTCCTTCCTTTTGTACCTCTTCCTCCTCCTTTGTGGTCCATATTCTGCTTTCTAATTTCCTCATAGGAGAGACCATGAGGGCTGTTTATCTTCCTGAGTCTGGCTAGTCTTGCTTTAACAAAATGGTCCATAGTTCCGTCCATTTTCCTAATACATGTCAATATTTTGTTTTGTTTATATCTGTATATGTAACACATTTTAACTACCTAGCCATGTAATCCAAGTTCTAGGTTGAATTATGCTGTTTCCTGTTTTTACTCTTTTGAGACCACTCCACATTGATTTAAGTAGTGGCTACCAAGCTTTACATTCTCATTAACAGTGTGGAAGTGTTCGTTTTCCTCCATATCTTTGAAAGCCTTTACTATTTTTTAAATGACAGCCATTCTGACTGGGGTGAAACAGAATCTCAACATGACTTCGATTTGCATTTAATGATGGCCAAGGACACTGAACACTTTTCCAAATACTTTTTGGCTGCTTGCATTTCTTCTCTTGGGACTGGTCAATTCATTTTACTAGCCCAGTTTTTAACTTGTTTTTTTGTTTTCTTTGGTATTTTATTTAGGAGTTTCTCACCTATTACAGATATTAATATCATCTTTGGTGTGGAGCTGGTGCAGTTTCTTCCGTTCTGCAGACGGACTCTTCACTCTGTCGATTTTGCTCCTCCGGGGTGGGGAAGGCAGGCTTTCAATCTGCTGCAGCCCATCTGCCAGTTCTTGTTTTTCTCTGTGCTGTTGGAATCCTTTTCAGGAATCGTATTCCTCAGCAACATCTTGAAACAGTTCACCTGTGTTGTTTCAGGATTTGCACTGCGATCTTGTGTCCACTCTGAGCTGACTTTCTGTAGAGTGAGAGCTATGTATTTAGTTTCAGTTCTCTTATGAATATCCAGCTTCCCCAACACTGTTAGTTGAAGATGCCATCATTTTTCTAATGTGTATTTTTGACACTTTTGTTTCAGACCCCTTGGCTATATTTTTGAGGTGCATTTCTTGGTTCTCTGTTCTATCCCCAGGGCCTGTGTAGCCATTATTTGAGTTCATCCCACCTTGATTATTATGACTTTAGTGCAACCAGAGAAATTGATGCCTCCACCATTGCTGTTTCTCTCTCTAATGTTTACTAGTTTTAGTCTTTTTGTATTTCCATGTGAATTTTAGGGTTTCCCCCCTAATTTTGTGAAGAAACCTTTACCTTCTGGTGTGTTTGGTCTCTCTGCTACTCCTGGTGCCTGGTAAGACTGGATCATTTGCGTCTTAGTACACAGAAAAGAGGAAGTATTAATTGAACAGGAGGAGGATGGCACACAGACTTCCAGCACCAAGCACCCCGGAGGACCGCAGAAAGCTTTCGATCAAGCACCAAAGGCAAGGACTGGAAAAAGTCCTTACTGTATTGGCTGTCTGGTCTAACCTGCAGAGGGTGGACATTCTGCTCAAAGTTTGGATATCACAAGCGCCGTGTTTCTATGGCTCCAGGTCGCAAGCAGGAATTCTAGATTCCAGGCTGCAATATCAAAGGAGAAGATGACGGCGGGGACAGCGACACTAGTGCTGGGCTTTACATGAATGCCTCCGAAGGTGCTGGAAAACTAATTACAGAATGTCCTCTTACACCACAGAGAAGCTTTCCCCACCTTATAAATGCTAATTTTCCAGTGGGCCCCAACGACATCCATTTCTTTATTTTTGGTCATTGTAGGGAAAGTCACAGAGCTCTAATTTGTGCTTTGAAAAATCCTGGAAAATACAAATCTGTGTGAGGGTTTGTTCAAATTTTCCACCCAGTATTCTGTCCTTGGGGCTAACAAGCCTTTAAAGGGCAATTGGGAACAGACTGGCATAAATGGGAGGTTTAATGAGGCAGCCTGCCTTGTAAAGTCTATTCAGGCTCACAGATAGACATATTGAAAAGCACTTGATAGGCTGTGAAAAGATGTACCTTCTGTGGATGGAACGCTCTGCATATATTGCTAAGACCATTTGAGCTAAGTTAAGTCTGGGTTTCTTTCATTGGTCTTTAGTTTATACGGCATCTCTACAGAGGAGGGAGGAGCATTGAAGTCACCATGTTTAGCCTGTTATTGTTTAGCCATTAATATCTGCTTTGCAATATTGGGAGCCCTGTTATTTGAAACAGATATTTATAATTATTACTGTTCTTGATAAATTTTCTCTTTATTGATATGCTATTTCTTCTTTGTCAGATTCCATATTAACTACAGCAAGTTACTCTGGGCTGCCCTTAACCTTACTAGTTGAGTTGGTCCTTTGAGTTTGAGTCCATTGTTGACTTTGCTAGTGATGTGCATTTCTTAGAGACGATAGAGAGGTGACTCTTGTTTGCTAAGAGAGCCAGCTGAACTGCCTCTAAGGGCAGTTGAAGCCATTTACCATTAAATTCATCCTTGAGAGATGCTCACTCATTCCTGCAGTTTTCTGGCCATTCTTATTGGTTGCACAAGTATTTGTCATTTTCTTTCACCCATAGTCATATCAGGGCCTTCCTGGTGGACTGCGCTGGACGTGACGGATCCTGTCTGGATTTTCTTTCTTTTTCATCACTTGGAGTTTATTCTGTCCTGTGCCCTCAAGTGAGAATGTCTTTCTTTCTCTTTGGTTTATACTATTCCTTTAAGAAACTTTTCTAGGGTTGGGATGGTTCAGTGAGTAAAGCCACTTGCCACTGAGCCTGAGTTTAGTCCCTGGGACAGGACTGACTCTTGCAAGTGCTTCCTTGACCTTACACGCATGCACCATAGTACACAGATGAACACATGTACACACACACACATACGCACATACACATACAGAATAAATATAATATGATAAAAAGAATGTTTTTTCAGTGCTGACTTGAGCACCATGAACTGGCTTATGATTTTCTTAAATGTCCTAATTTTCCATTAGATTTAAAGGATAGCATTGCTGTATATAGCAATCCACGTTTGCAGTTAGCACATTTCAGCCTTTGAAACATCATTCCATGCTCTCGTGGCTCTAAGAATAGTGATAGAGAGCTGATGTTGTTCTATGTGCCTGCCTTAAGAGAGGTTGCTTTATTCTTAAACCTTTTCAAATTACAAGGTATTAGATATCATTGTAATATTTTCAAACAAATATTGAATCAAAGTGTGTTTTAGCAGATCCTTCTTACCCCTCAACCGTCTACCCCATACCTCTGATCCCCATTGTAAACTTCCTCCCATTTCTTCTTTCATGTTTCATGAGTCTTTTGAAATCCTCCGGGGGCTGGAGAGATGGCTCAGTGGTTAAGAGCATTGCCTGCTCTTCCAAAGGTCCTGAGCTCAATTCCCGGCAACCACGTGGTGGCTCACAACCATCTGTAATGAGGTCTGGTGCCCTCTTCTGGCCTGCAGACATACACACAGACAGAATATTGTACACATAATAAATAAATATTTTTAAAAAAAGAAATCCCCCATCCTCGTTACCTATTTTAACCTCTCACAAATCATTTTCTAAATTTTTAGGTTTTATCCTTATTTATAGCCTCCCACAGGTATATTGGTGAGATTAATGTGTGAAAATGGCTATACTATCAAAAGTATACTGCGGACTCCATGAAGCTCCCATCAAAACACCGGTGCCATTCTTCATAGAACTAGCAAAAGTCAGTCAAGAGTTCATATGACATCACAAAAGACCGCACATAGCCAAAGTCGTCCTAGGGAGAAAGAACATGCCTGGAGGTATCACGACACTCCATCTTAAATTATACAACATGGCTGTAATGAGAAAGATAGCCGGATAGCCTGGCATAAAAACAGTCAAAACAGACAGTTAGACCAATGGAACGGAAGAGAAGACTCAGAAATAAGCCAACAAAGCTTCAGCCACCTGAATTTTGACAAAGGAACAAGAAACACGTAGTAGAAAGAAAAAGACAGCTTAGTCAACAAATGGTGCTGACAAAACTGCCTATTGATGTGCTGAGTGGAATTCGAGCATCTTTCGCCCTGAGTGAGAAAATTAATTGTATTTAAAACCTGAGACGCTGAGGCCAACCACGGAAAACAGAAGGGATGTACATCAAGACACAGGTTTAGGCATGACTTCTGAGCAGATCTCCCACTGCACAGGGACTAGATCCAAGAATCAACAGATGGGACTAAATTAAAATACAAAACTCTACACAGCAAAAGCAACTTTATAAGCAAAGCGAACAGACGGCCAGCAGAATGGAAGAAAGTATTTACTAGCTAGACTTCAGATGGGGGATAATATCCAGAATTTCTGAAGAACTGAAAAAAAATTAAACATGGAAAAAAAAACCCTGCCAATCAACAAACATGTTAAAGAAATGAACAGATGGTTTTCAAAAGAATAATTACAAATGGCCAATAACTCTTTTTACCAAGTGTCCCTTGTCATCCCTTGTCATCACAGAGCTACTTTGAGACAGCACCTCACTCCACTCCCAGTGGCTATGGAGGAAAGAGAAACTTTTAAAACTCAAGGATGATGAGAGTACAAACTAGTCCAGCCATCATGGAAACCGGCATGGAGTTTTCTCAAATAATTCAAAGGAGAACTACGATCTGACCCAGCTGCATCGCTTCCCAGCATTCCCACGAGACTCCACATCCCACCGCAGATATACCTGCACTTCCTTTCCAGCTTTTCATATTGTTTCTTGTCTCTGCTTTATCACTATCATGACTATAATATGTTGTGGGAAGGTTCTTCTCTGGGTATGTCAATTTTTGATCATAAATGCCCAATGTGTTTGTATGCTATTCCCTTTCTCTAGGTTTGCACTACTTTCTGCTATGATTTCGTCAAATAGATTATCTACCTTCAGTTTCTATCACACCTCTCTCTATGCCGTGGATTCTTAGATTTGGTCTTAGGACTGTATCCTGGAGTTCTTGGGCACTGTGTTCTGTTTGTGTGTCCATTTGTTTGTTTATACTAATTGATGTTGGATGTCACAGTCCCCAATCTCCTCCATCCTTGATATTTTTATTTTGCTTAGTCAAACCCATTGGTGGTACTTTGTGCTCTATTTTTTTTCTTTAGTTGACTCTGTTTTTGGTTGCTGTTTCTCAACATCCTATCTTGTTGAATTTTCTTCCTTGTCACTTTTCAATCTACATTACCGCTTTTCCGTTTTTCTGTCTATTTCCTCTGTGTTGCTGATATTCCTCCACAGGTCTTAGATCAGATTCATCTGCTTGTTTGTGAGCCATCTGAGGTCACTAATCGTTTGACTAGTAAGTCTTCATCCAACCTTTACCTACTTCAGCATCTCGGAATTCAGTCCGTGAGGGGTGCTGATAGTCTTTTTGAGGAGTCCTACTGCTTTGGTTTTGTGTTTTTGTGCTATGATCTGTGCCTTTCTTGGCTTATGTGCTGGTTCTGTCAGAGGATGTTCTTACTGAGCAGCCGGTTGAGGGCATTACTGCTTACACTGGAGGAAACAAAGTGCTTTTGGACAAGACTTCTCCATGTGGGGTGTGTGTGTGTGTGTGTGTGTGTGTGTGTGTGTGCTCTATAAACATGATTGTGTACAGGTGTGTGACCATAAACGTGTGTGAGACTAGAGGATAATGTCAGATGCTCCTCTATCACTCTTTCCTTTATTTCTTTGCAGTGAATTCTCTCTCTGAAACTAGAGTTTAGTTTGTTGTCATATTGTCCTTAGGCTGGAAGCTAACAGACCCTAGCAATCCTCCTGTCTCCACAGGTTTGGGTTATAAGGGTGTGGAGGGACATTTCCAGGTGTTACATTAGTGCTGAAATCAAATTTGGTCTTCATACAAGCGCAGGAAGCTCTCTTAGCTACCGAGCCATCTCTCTAGCCCCCTAGTAAAGCTTGGTGTTCACGTCATTTACTTGTGTCTCCTGTATTCTGGTGTTCACGTCATTTACTTGTGTCTCCTGTATTCTGGTGTTCACGTCATTTACTTGTATCTCCTGTATTCTCTGCACCTTTTACCTGCTCTGTCACTACTATTGTGAATTTTCAAAGCTCCGCCTCTCCTTTGCTGTCAGAGTAATGTCCATTTTTTCTTATTCTAATTTTCACCTTTACTAGGTTGCCAGAAAGCAGCTTTTAGTCCACCCTATTCCCCAAGGTAGTCTCCAGTTTGATATTATTGCAGCAACTCATTTTGTCCAAGACCACACACATGCTTTAACATGCATGAATAGACAATTCATCTTCCAGGACACCTGGACAGTCCCCCTAGGTCCAGCAATTCTGGCTGTTGACTGACCAAGAGGCTTTTTCCTCAACAAAAAGATCTGACTCGAAAGAAAAAAGAAGCTCGTGTCAACTGTTGGGATTGAGGCTTTGCACTGCTCACACGTGGTGTCCCGTGACTAACTCCTGTGAGCACTGACATGCTATGCCAAGGGCGAGAACAGGCAGTTCTTCAGTGGGATATAGCGACCTGAGCATCTCCAACTCTCCACTTCTTTCCTCCAGATCTCAGCTCTAGACTGGCTTGTGTGTGTGTGTGTGGGGGGAGGGGGTAGACATTCTGAAAAGCACATATGCTCTCACCTGACATGTGCCTGGCTAAGCCTGTGTGCTGTCTGCAGCAACAGGGTGAGGCAGGTCCACACTGTGTACATTGGAGACTCAGCAGCCCCCCTCTCTTCCAGGGTGAAGATCCCCTGGGAGCGGTCCACTTGAGGGGCTGTGTGGTGACGTCAGTGGAGAGCAATCCCGATGGTAAGAAGGCATTTCTGTGGGAGGGAAATGTGTCTACTGTACTCTCCCCCTGTGTGTATTGAGCTAATCAGTCCGTCATGAGACACAAACCCACATCAATGTACTGTCTGAGAACTTTGGAGGGAGTAAGTGGCGTCTTTTCTCCCGAAGAGCTGGCCTGCCTTTTAGAACTTGGGCAATGGGATGGCTTTATGGATGCCTTGAGTGTGTCACTACTAATGCTAATGCTAGAAAAATTCATCACTTCCAATCTGGCTTCTATGAAGAGCTTGGCGACAACTCCTGATGCTGCAGGTTTCCTTAAAGGAGATCATGCACTTTTCCAGCTAAGGAAGTGTTCTGCAACAAACAGAGTAAGCGGAGTACCTATAATGTGAGACAAAGCGCTTAGAGGGAAAACTACCCCAGTACAGTTGGCTGGGTCTACTACACAGACCCCTGTGAGCATGCCACCCACTGCATCTCGTCCCTGTTCTGAAAATAAGGGGCTGCACCAGAAGACTTCTGTTTTCTTGCACTCACATGCCTAGGATTGACTCATGGATTCACCGCTTGGCTGTCACTGCCTTGTCAGGTGCTGAGGATGGATGGGGTCACTGGAGAGGTGGTTTTCACAACCCAAGCCCTGTTTTCTTTCTTTTTTTTCCCCTGTCACTTGTCAGACTATTTTTTTCTGTATTGTTATGAAAATCATATTTTCGAACCCAAAATTATAAAGAAAAGCATGTGACAATTACCAGATTTCAACAGGCATTACTCTACAATAATTTGTTTGATGTGGGCTTGTTTGTCTTGATACTCATCTCTTGATAGCTTATCTTGAATCAAGAGAAGACATGCCATTTGAAAGGGAGCAAACCATGTAATCACTCTGGTTTCATCTTGACATTTTGGGTTTATTTGCCTTTTCTTCTTTCATTAAGAGCTCAGACTTATCTCTTAGTTTAGCTTATATCTACAAGACTAATGTTTGATATGGCTTGGGTTCATGATATATGTGTGGTTGTAGATATAAATACACGTGCACTTTAATATAGTGTATATTGAGATTGGCTCTTGGCTTGGAGCCAAACAAAGGCTCTCCTTCTACACCAGTAGAAGTTACTCAATAGCTGCTTTTGGCGTGCAAAGGCAAGACATTTAGCTTACTTACACATATGAAAGAAAATGTTTCTCCTTGCGTATTGCACATGTTTCTTAATGCTCATACTACACGGCTATCTTTACAAATACCGATTGTATTCTTAGGCAGTGAATCCGAATGCAGATTTTCCTTAGGACATGGAGAACCAGACATTCCACAACTCTGGGAAGGTGGTGGACTGGTGAACTGCTGAATTTCTGGCACCCACATGTTATTTTACTTTCTCTCCCCCCAGGCAAGAAGAGTGACGAGGAGAACCTTTTTGAGATCATCACAGCGGATGAAGTTCATTATTACTTGCAGGCAGCCACTCCCAAGGAGCGTACTGAGTGGATCAAGGCTATCCAGACGGTCTCACGGACTGGGAAGTAAGGCCAGTGTTCAAGTACTCATCCCCTCCCGAGGGAAGCCCACGTGTGAATATAAGCTCAGCCCATGACCTGTCCATGTCTGTGATAATTCATCCAGAAAGAGCTGGCAGTGGGAAGTGTTTGTCTGAGTGTCGCTAGCCGTGCCACCTGATGTCACCTGTGGCACTCCGCTCACTCCAGTCTCTCTGCCCCTGCCTGTCCCACAAGGCATATAATGCGTTGTGTGAGTAGACTATACAGGCTTTTCAGGCCTTGGGGCCTCTCGTGGAAAACGAAGGTATGGATTAGGTCATCTCTGAGGTGCTTTCTAGTTGAAAAAAAAAGCCAAATAGCAAATAATGCAGTATGATTATAATACCCATGGAAGTGAGACTGTCTCCACTTGTCCTGTTGGTGTCCTTTCGGGACTAAGTTGTGGCTCTTAGCTCTCTCATGCCAGGTCTTAGACGTCACCTGTCTTTGACACTGTTGCCAAGGTATACTGAGAACACTAAGAATGAGCCTTTGTTCCCTGGTCATTTAGCCGTTGCTCTTGACTGAGGTTAAGTGACGTAATGAGGGAGCAAGTTTGCTCTCTTGTCTGCTCACCCAGACACGCCACAAGAGCAGCTTTCTGTCTTCAGTAGCTGTCTGAGAAATGACCCCAAGGATGCTGGGGGCAACTGAGGGTCTTCCAGGTGCTGCAACTGCCTAGGTCAAGGTTTGAAAGTCTCCCCGTGTTCTTTTCTAGAGTGTTATGCATCACTTAGTGTAGGTGGAGACCAATTGTTTGTTTCCGGGCTGCCCAGACCTGAATAATCACACAGAAACTATATTAATTACAACACTGCTTGGCCAATCACTTATTGTACTGCTAGCTAGCTCTTATATCTTAAATTAACCCATTTCCATTATTTTATGTTTTGCCATGAGGTTTTGTTGTAAGGTTCCCGCCTAGGTGGCTATATGGCGTCTCTTTGACTCTGCCTACTCTCTCACTCTCTCTCTCTCCATGTGTATATATATATATATATATATATATATATATATATATATATATATATTTATTTATTTATTTTTTCCTGCCTGGCTTTGCTCTGCTAAGCGATTGGTTGAAATAGCTTTTTATTAACCAGTGGTAATAAAACATATTCATAGCATACAGAAGGGAATTGCACATCAACTTAGAAGTAGAAGGCGACCCCTAAGCCCTGGAATTTCTCTTGAGGTTTACAGAACAGTGGTTCATACAGGATCCTTGAATGTGTGGGAGGCCTGGGCAGCTGTCTGGCTAGTGTGTCTCTCTGCAGAGTGGGCAGGACTGGATTGCAAGGCAAGCTGAATAGATTTTAGACCTACACAATGTCAGCACTAAAGGCCCGGAATCTATTGCAGTTTGTGGTGGAGGCCGTCAAAGCCACGGAACTCCTTCAAATCTCCTTAGGCTCAGTAGTACGTAGTTCTGTAGTATTAAGGGCAAGCAGCTTTCGTTTGGGCTCTGAGAGCTTCCTGGCCCTGTTAAAACGTAAACTTGTTTGTAATTTTTCATTCTGACTAATCACTATTTATCATTCCTGCTGCAAAGTATAAAACAAAGTATCCATGCAAAGGTGTATTTTTCTTTTAAAATTATTATATTATCATCATCATTATTAATGTGCATGGGTATTTTGCCTATATGTATGTATGTGTACCATGTGCCAAGCCTGGCTTCTGCTGAGGCCAGAAGAGCACATTATTAGATCCCCTTGTGCTAGAGTTGTGGCTGACTGAGCCCCCATGTGGGTGCTGGGAATTAATCAGAGGTCCTCTGGAAGAAGAGCCAGTGTTCTCCAACACTGAACCATCTTGCCAGTCCTGGGAATATTTTTTCTAATTCCAGGTTTAGTTCTGTGGGCTCAGTGCAGAAAGGAGAAAACATTCTTGTTGATCCTATAATTCCTTTCTGCATGCTGTCAATTCTGCTGCACTGGTCATGCTGCTCTGCCTATTCCCTGCATGCTGTCAACTCCCCTGCACCGGTCATGTGGTTCTCCCTATTCCCTACGTGCTGTCAGTTCCCCTGCACAGGACATGCGGCTCTGCCTAGTCTTAGATTATTTTACCAATGGCCAAGGGGCAAAGGACTATCCTTTTTTTTTTTTGACTCCTCAGCACATTATCTTTGTAAAATACACACAACAGTTTATTTAGAGCTCATCTTCAAATAACTGTCAATGTAGAGTCAGCCTTCTGTTCTGAAATATTGATTTATTTGAAATATTAAAATATATGATTTAGCTCAGTGTCTTTGGGGGTGATTGCCTATCTTCAACTTCACTCCTTTTCTGCAATTCACTTTCATCTTCTGAATAGTGGTTTATTTTATTTTTCAAATCATTTGCATACACTTGTCATTTAAAACAAGACAGAAGTCAGGAACTGGAGACATGGCTCAGCAGTTAAGAGCAGTTGCTATTCTAGCAAAGGACTGGGGTTCAGTTCCGAGGCCCACACACTGGCTCCCAACAGTCTGTAATTACAGTTCCAGGGAATCCAGCACCTTTTTTCTGGTCTCCAATGGAACTGCAGACATGCAGAATATATGCATGCATATAGGCAAGCTCTCATACATATAAAGCAAAAATAAATACGTCTTTTTAAAAAGTCAGTTTACTGTAGGGTATAATAAAAGCATAGCCACACGGATGAAGTTTAAGGCAGAATGCACGTCTTGTTTTAACACACACCATCTAGAATCTGCAGACAAATGAAGGACCCACTGGGTTCACACAAAGGTCTTCTTCCTTAGGGCTGCTAAGCACGCTGCAAGTTTAACTCAACTGTCACGGAGTGACTGTTTTCCCTTGGACTTCAGTTGCACAGTAAAGGCTTCCTAATGTAAGCAATTGCCTTTTCTTGAGGAGAAGTTGTCTCTTGACGAGACAGTTAATCAGGTAATAGGTAAATGTGATATTCATATTTGAACAACTTTTGCCTTGCAAATAAAGCTCAGATCCTGTTGGATGCAACAATAAGATGACAGGCACGATTTGAACTCTGTCATCAGGGCCACTGCCCTCACCCGATGCGTGTAGAGGGTGTGGGAGCAGATGATTCTTCTTTAGGACAATGGATGCCGGCAAGAGAGACTGACCAGTTTTTCACTCAGTTTTCTAACTTAAACTGGGAGGACAAGAAGTTGTTTGATTACCAACCATAGCGGTATTAAGAAATAATACATTAGCCAGGTATGGTGGCATATATGTGTAGACCCAGAACTTGTGAGGTCGCGGCAGGAGGATTGGGAGTTTAGGGTTAGTCTAGGCAACATAGTGAGACCATGTCCAAAAATCACCGAAAGAAGGAAAGAGAAGAAAAGGAGGAAAAGATAATGAAAGGCGGGACATGTCATATGACTGACAGGGAGTAAGGCAAATAAAACATCAACTAAAAAACTAAAACATGCTTTGGAAGTCAAAATGTTTAAATCTGACAGCATAGAACACAGTTCTGATTCAAGGATCAATGTTTAGTTACACACACACACACACACACACACACACACACACACACACTGGCTGAAACTGCACCATAACAAATGACTTTCAAAACAGAATGAGGAACCTACTTAAATGAAGACATCAACAGTTGGTCAGCACCTGTCAGGAGACACTAAAGAAAGCTAAATAGAGGTTTTGGGCTGGCGCTGCCTCTGCCCAAATGTGTCTGTCCCTGACCTTTTGGGCAACAAAAGAAAATGGAAAAGTTTCAGACCTTATTTTGTGTTCCCTAAACACAAGGTTTAAAAAGCCAGGCCGGATGTGTTAGGAGAAGCAGAGGAAAGGGCAGTGGAAAAAGAAAGTAAGGAGGAAGTTCAAAATGGTTAAAAGTTGCTTAAAAATAAGCCGTGTGAAATTACACCCTCACTGTGTTTGGCTCAGTTTCAGCCAAGGGAAACAAAAATTAGAAGTCACTGGGGGAGACAGAGCAGGTGGGAGGAGCCGCCCTGAGGGGAAGCACACAGGGATGTTTATGGGGAGGCTTAGTCTGTGGGCCAGGCACCTGGGGTCAGGGCTGGGAAGCAAGCCGGTGGCTTACTGAAGTAACAGCCTCTCCCAATCAGCTTCTGTGCTAGTCAGCCTTTTGACACTGTAGCAAATGCCTCAGATAAATCAACTTAGAGACAGAAAGGTTTCTTTCTGCTCACAGTTTTCACCCACAGCTGTCTGGCATCTAGTTTGGGGCTCTTGGTGACTATCTCACATTAGTGGGGAGCAGGTTCTGGTTGTGGGTGCCACCGGGAACCAAAGAGAAAAGCAGAGGAGGATTCCTCTCCAAGAGCATGTTTCCAGGGACGGGAAGACCTATTAGAGCTCTTACAGAGTCTCCTGCCTCCTAACACGGGAACCCAAGACTTAGCTACATGGGCCTTTGGGGACCGTCCAATTCAAACTGTGGCAGGCTTTTGGTTGCTAAAATGAATTGGTGTTGCTATTAGGACCAAATGAAGCAGCATGTGTAAACAAGCTGGCCTGTGCGGACACATTACAAACCCTTTCTTTCACCCTTCTTCCATAGAAGGCTTCCATGGCAATCTAAGGTAGCGGGCAATGGTTTTCAGCTTTTATAATCTGAGTCAGAGTTGCCTAGAATTCTTTCGTTGAACATTTCTGTACAAAGCTTGTTCAAGATCCCCGGGCCTTTAGTCAGAGGCGATTCAAAGCCCAGCTTGTCTGACTTCTGAAGCATGTACTTAAGCTCCCTGTCCTGTAGTGGATATAATTGGCTCTTGCCAGCTTCGGGTACCTCTCTTGTGTTTCCACAGGAACCCTATAAACTGTGCCATGGCTCCTGTCTTATCAGTTACAGCAGCATTTCCTGTTAACACATGGCCAGCCCTGACTCTGGGTTCTGGGCTTCCGTTGCCTAAAGGGAAACCTCTATGGTCAGATACAGCTAAAGAAGAGGTTCCACAGCATGGGCGCTGGATTTGAGCTTTCTGGAGAGTCTACTCTCTGACATGTTCTTGCAAAACATTCCTTTTTTTGTGGACAAATTAGGATGTATTTATACACACGTACATTGTGTACTCATGTGTGTACTTAAAATGTTTTAAACTTCAAAGTGTTCACACATATTTAGGGTAAAAACTACTACATGAATAAAATCCGAGTTTTATCCATAATAAGAAAAAACATAACATAAAGATGGGGAAACTTGCCCAAATCTCTGTGACTGGAAAATAAATACATGAAAAAAGTGCCTGGTATCATTAGCCATTGGGAAAATGCTAGCTGAGGTCACAGTAAGACAGGACTAGAGACTTGGTGGCTTGCATTTACTAACAAAGAGTAGCGGGCTGAGTTTTGACAAATACATGGAAAACTGGAACCTTTACATAGCACGGAGAAAGTACAATAGTACAGTCACTGTGAAGAACAGCTTGAGGGTGACTTAAACCATTAAACATACACCAGCTTCTCTACTCCTTGATCTACATTCAAGAGAAATAAAAGCTTACGTCCATACAAAACTTTTATGCGTGTTCATCATTTGTAGTTGTCAAAACAAAAACAAAAAAAAATGCCCCGGATATCCAAAAATAAAAGTTAATAGAAAAGCACAGTGTATAGATCCATACAATAAGACACTACAGAGCAATAAAAAAGAAGTGAACTCTTGGTATGCATAGCAAGGGTAAACGACAAAACAAGTAGGCTTGTTGAAAAAAGGTACATGTTGTATAACCGCAATGAAATTCTAGAAAGTGCACACTAATCTGTACTGATAGAAGAGAGGTCAGTGGGTATTTGGGCATGAGGAAGAAGATAGAAAGGAGTGGGCAGAAGGAAGCACAGAGGAAGGAGCACATGTTTGAGAGGAATGAATACCTGTGTCTAGATGGCCGTTAGTGTTGCAGGGACACAGGAATGTCGGCCCTTGCTAAGTTGTGGGTTGTAAGTGCCATCTGCCGTGTGTCAGGAGACTTTGTATTTGGGTTCAGTGTGAGTAGTCGCCCCTGAATCTCCTTGCCAACTCTCTCATATCACACTTGGCATTCTTGAGAGAGTGGCTTGGGGGAAGCCAGCAGGATATAAAGAATGCTTGCTCACCTTTGGTGAGGTAGCAAAGACCTGAGGGTTAGATGTGCACAAACCAGGACGTTTGGAAGTGTGATGTTCAGGCTGAGAGTTCTTGCCTTTTGAATATTCATCAGATGCCCCCCCCATTGCATTTGACCTAATGGCCTTCCAAAAGGTGTCAGCCTAGGTTCCTGACTGCATAAGTGCCATATGAGGGCATTTGAGGCTGTCTTTACCAACTAAGAACTTTGTCTTACTATAAAAAGGACACAGGTGAACGTGGAAGGAAGTGGATTTCTGGGCCCATGTGTATGCGTTGGTGATAAAGCACTTGTGTGTCACGTATAAGACCTTGGGCTCAATCCCTGGCACCACCCAAAATTGCTTTTTAAGACAACCCGTACCCGAAACTCCTCAGGTTTCCATGCCTTGCTGTGAACTGCTTCTTTACTTTGAAATTAGAATGCAGAAAAGAGTTTTCTTATTCGGCAATTCTGGTCAGTTAGCTTTGGCTCAGTTTCTTTTAACTGGAGAAGCTCCCTCTGAGTGGCATCTCAGGAAGTAGATGGCCAGATGTGTGCAGACTCATGAAGCTGACCAAGCTCAGGGAAGACCAGAAAGAAGTCCGTGCAGTGGGTGGGATGGTGAGCCCAAGGGCTCAGGAATCCCCCTCTGCTTTCGATTAGGTGTGGGTGAACACAGTTCTCGGGGCGACACACTTCCAACCACACATCAACTGGGAAGCAGAAGCTTTTAAAGCGATTCTGAATTTTTCTGTTTTCACCATAGCAGAGAGTTATTAGAACCAACTCCCCCAGCCCTGCATATGAACCTGTAACAGTGAGATAAAGACAGACATCTACTTTGCATTGTGGGCACGGGCTGAGGATTAAGAACAGTAAACAAATTAATGCTGCTTCTCATAGTTCTTGTACTCTTAGTCTGGGAATTTCCTAAAGTGGGGATAAGAAAATCATGGTTTATGGCATGCCATCAACCCACACTGGAGACATAGTGAGCAGGAAACAAACTCTGTGTTTTATGATGAGGTAGTCTGCAGTCATGGTTACCTCACCAGCACCCTAACTATGCTGACTTCATTCACTCTGTAAGAAGTAAGGGAACAGATATAAACTCATGATCTTGCTCTTTGACATCTCATTGAACCCTATTTTTCTCTTCTAGATTCTGCATCTTCAAGTCCAATAACTTAGACAGCATTATCAGAAACAGAATCCCATCTTACCATCCTGTTAAGGGTCCACTTGAGTGTCAGAAATGACATGTTATGTCATGGCACATCCTGGCATGCTATGACATGACTAAGTGGCATGCCACTGCGGATCTTTCTTTTATTGTCAGTGTATTAACACACAAGGGAAATTTTTTGTTTTTTGCCTGTTTTATTTGTGGATTACACCCGAGGCAGTGTACGAGCAGAAGACTCAGGACCCAGTCGGTTCATTTGCTTCTTGTCTTGGTGACTGACCTAGATGGTTGGCAGTGTGCCTTCTTCCCTTATCTGGCTGAACTTTCAAAGTCTCTTTGGCCACTGCAGGGAGGATAGACTGCAGAGGGTAAAAGGTGAAGCTAGAAATATGATGAGAAACGGATGAATAATTCATTCAAGGAACAACTGTGACTTAGGCCAGACAAGGTAATCCTGCAATTGTAAGAAGGGGTTCCATTTGGAATACATACTGGTGGCGGCCTCATTAACAGGACACAGTGAGTCATGTGCGAGGCATGAGTGAGGAGAAAGACAAATGGACGGTGATTCTTGCATGTTATCTTAATTATTGGATGAAAAGTGGAGCCATTTGCTGAGGAAGGAAGATGGAGACGTGTGGATTGCTTAGTGCATCCTAGTAAGACTGCCGCCAACATATAGTCTAAATGGACCCTTACAGACCTTGTCTGGTCTAAGTCACTGTTGTTTCTTGAGTGAATTGTTCATCAGCATGTCATATGTAAGAAAACAATCCCAACCCCCAATCCTATACGCTACTTTCTACATAGAGCAGTAGCGTATAGGATTGAGGGGTTGTTTGCTTACATATGACATGCTTTGATTCATTTAAATAGGCTTAAATAAATGGTAGGGACCAAATGAAAGATGTCTCTTCTAGGGAGAACTGAGTCTTTGTTGACTGACTGCATGGCTATGCCAAGCTCAAAGGCAGCGAGAGACATCCCTTACCTTGAATTGCTATCTGGAGAATGGAAACTGAGATCTTAGCAAAGGGGACCAAGATGTAGGTGCTTAGATATGGGTTCTGGGGTGAAATCTAAAAGCCTACGGGGGTCTCATATGTTTTACCTGTGTAGTGCTTCCTGTTGTTATGCGTGTCTCTTTGTTATGCGTGCTTATGGCACCAATGTGATTGTGGTTGCTATTACACAGTTGTGAATAGAAGCCCCAAAGTCAAGGCTGTAAATGCAAGTTTCCTCCAACTGCACTTGAATAGAAGCTAAACAACTTTGAGGTCCTCCGCAGTCTGGTCGTGGCACAGGCGTAGATTTAAGTGAGCAGTGAACAGGATGATCCTAAGTGCTCAGCATCAATGTGTCAGGTGGCAGGCATGTGTAGGGTCAAAATACTACGTACCTATGTGTTTGGTAAATATGCCCCTTTTCAAAGTTTATCTGTAGGTGGCACTTGAAATATAACAATGTTGTATTTATGTGTGAGAGAATGGAGAGGGACCCAGGCTACCTTCTTTTCTTCTTTTAATATTATTATTATTTTTTATTTTTCTAGACAGGGTTTCTCTGTGTAGCGGAGCCTGACCTGGAACTCGCTCTGTAGACCAGGCTGGCCTCAAACTCACAGAGATCCGCCTGCCTCTGCCTCCCAAGTGCTGGGATTAAAGGCCTGAGCCACAATGCTCGGCTTTCAATCTGCCTGCCTTCTTAAGAACTATTTGTTAGCTAGGCAGTGGTGGCACACGCTTTTAATCCCAGCACTTGGGAGGTAGAAGCAGGTGGATCTCTGTAAATTTGAGGCCAGCCTGGACTACACGAGTTAGTTCCAGGGCAGATTCCAAAGCTACAGAGAAAAGCTGACTCAAAAAAAAAAAAAAAAAAAAAAAAAAAAAAAAAAATTGTGACTTGGATGGTTTGTTGGCAAGGGTAAAGATGGTATAGTTTGTATAGGCATAGAATTGCTGGCAAGTCTTCTTGGGGAGAACACCCACAATTATTATCACTTGAAGAACGTCATGTTTTCCTGAGATTTTTGACGGCTATTTACAGGCTATGTAGCCTGGACCAAGAACTATATCAGATATGTTGTTTTAAGTATTGTTTTATTTCATACTCACACTAACCCTTTTTATTATGGTTGGGCAGATGAGGACACCACGGATCATCAAGGTGAATCTGACTGGCCAAGATCCTGCAACCGGGGTGATGGAGATGGAATTCAAGGCCGGATTCCGAATTCTCAGTTGGCACTGTGTTTTGCCTTCACTCTCCTCTCATGTTTCCTGGGTGTATAATTTTAATCTCCCGTTTATTTAATATTCTCCGTAGCAAGCCTTGTAGAGCTGTTCTTTCCCCCCAGCACTCAAATAAAATGATATTGTGCCTATACAATGTTCCATGAGAAGTGTGGAGTTAGCACAGATTTTTCAAAAATTCTCAAGGTTGGGGAGAGCTAGCTCTTCCATCCTGAGCTTTTCATCATCATTCAAGCTGAGTTCCCCTTTCAGTTTTCTTATCACTGCCCCCTGAATAAAATAATTACCACAACATTCCATGTAACGTCTCAGCCTACCTGTGCTCTTCCTCCCTTCCGCTCAATGTCATGTCTCTAGATGGACAAGAATGCCAGCTGGACTCTTAGAGGAGGTGATTCCAAGGTAGGATAAGGTATGAAAGAAGCTTATTGAGAAAGGGAAAGGCCATGACTAAAACAGACAAAAGTGCAAGGAAGTAGAGACCGGGCGAGGAGACTCCCATTAAAATCTAACAAGAGTTGCCCTAGAAAGAATAACTAAGGGCACCGTCCCCTGGCAGTGCTTTGAGCAGTGTATGGGGTCCTCCATCTTGGGTGGAGCAGCGAGCCAAGGTGATAACATAGTTCTGAACTCATGAATGGTAGTGAATGGTCTCTAATTGTTCAGACTGAAGGATCAGAGCCAAGGGCTTCTAGGGAAGAAGCATATGCATGGACATCAGGGAATGGGTGGAAAGTGTGAAGACATGTGTGTGTCATATCCTAATGTCCCCAGAAGCTTCCACCCCCGAATCATTTGGCCTGTTGTGTGAGTCGGCCCTTGTCTGAAATTCCCACAGCAGTAGCACAAAGGGAACATGAATGAGGTGGTCACAGCGGTGGATATAGAGCTCACATACAGGGACAACAGCCCTGGCTTCTGCTTTCCAATGTTAATGGAGCTATTGCTACCTCTGTGGGTCCACCATGTGAGCCGCGAAGCCCAGTGCTGAGCACTGTGTGGCATTCTTTAAGGGGATCAGCAAATCATTTGGTAAGCCAGGCACATGTCATTCTGAATGTTCCGTCCTTGCAAGAACAGACTCTGATTCTAGCTACAGATTTCTCTTTCTTTTTCAGAGTGCTTGAATTATAGACAAAGTGTCCACATACGCTAACATTTAGTTAGAGGGTTATTCTAGGTGAGAAAAGAAAATGAGGAAATAGACCCATAAAACAGGTTTAGCTTTCTGCTAGCACATCCCTCCATTACATGATCTCCTTGAGCTCATTAGTTACCCAATCTTAATGCATGTTAAGATCATCCTTCTTATAGATTTCTGTTTCTGTGTTTTCTACCATTTATTGTCTGGAATAATTTCAAGCCTCCAAATAGGCTTCCCTACCTCACAACTACCTATCTAGTATATATATATATTTGAGCCCAAAACCCCGTGTGAAATGTAGGTCCCTTCAATAGTTAATACTGCTTATTTTCCAAACCTCAGCTCAGCTCCAACTGTGCTATTGCTTGTGCCATGGGACACAACGTTGCTAAACTGTAGCGGTTAATAATGCCAACTTGACTAAACTGAGAGATGCCAAAGCCGAGAAGATCAGTTTAACACATTTAACACATCTATAAATATGTTCATAGAGCGGATTTTGAGAGCTAATTAATTCATGATAGCTCTGATTAAATGAATGGATAACTTAACCCATGCTAGATTCAAGATTGCCGGGAGACTGCGGCTGGAAGCTCTTCTCTGTCTTGTCTGGTCCCGCAGGTCTGGCTTCTCTCCTGCCCACTGGGTCTCAGCATCAACTTAGAAAATAATCATTCAGAGGCTAATATATTAAATATAATTGTTTGACCAATGGCCCAGGAAATTACTGGCTATCTCTCTCTTATAAATTAACCCATTTCTTCTGATCTGTGTGTTGCCACATGACTGTGATGTTGTCTCTATTCTGGCATCTTTCTCCTTAGGCTGCTGCTGGCATCTCTCTTCTTGGGCTGCTACATGGTGTCTCCCTGACTCTTCTCTCTCCCTGTATCTTTGTTTGGACTTCCCACCTCGCTATATTTTGCCGGTCTATTGGCCCAAACAGCTTTATTCATTAATCAATAACAGACACACATATACAGAAGAACTTCCCATATCAGAAGCTGGTATAACTCTGCTAGCTGGAGGAAGTAGGTCAATGTGGTTATGTCTTTGGGGAGCTATATCTTGGCCTCCCCTTATTTCCACTCTGCACAGATTCCTGTGTGCCGTAATTTACCTTGCCCTGGTTCACCCCCCTCATTAAACATGGTGGACTGAAACCTTGGAATTTGCAAACAACAACAACAAACCCTTCTTCTAAGTTGTCTTGGCAGGTATTTTGTGATAGCATGAAGAAGACCTAACCTGTCAAACACATTCATTTTTCTAAAATACAGGAGTCAGATGGGATGGGAAACTTAGTAAGATCTTATATTAAAACAGAAAGTAACCAAAGAGCTGGGAGGGTAATAAGAATCTACCGGTGAAGTAGTGATATGACTATCATGGGTGTAACCATTGGCTTTCTGGGGTCCACTGCACAGGAGAAAATTCATGTTCGGTACTATACTTGGTCATATGTCTGTGTCCGGGGCAGGGTATAGACCCTACTAGGTAGGCTATTACTATTGTTTTGCTAAATAGAAATAGTGTGTCTATCACATCACCTTCTGAAAAGACCTCTGGTGTCTGTGAGCCTAATAGTCTAAGAATGTCCTCTGACAAAATCCAATGCCCATAATAGAGATTTCTCTACCTTCCTGTAATCCTCATTCTAGTGATATTTTGTGTGATTTAACAAATAAAGCTTGCCCGAAGATCAGAGTGCAAAGCTAGCCACACTAGGCAGTCATGCAGGCCAGGCAGTGGTGGTGTACACCTTTAATCCCAGCAGCCATATTAGTTACCCACAGAGGCCAGGTGGCGGTAGTGCATGCCTTTAATCCCAGCACTAGAGAGGAATAAAAGACAGGATGAGACAGGAACTCTCTCTCTTTCAGTCTGAAGCTTTCGTAGAGATAAGAGCTCTCTAGTGGCTTGGCTGCTTTACATTTCTGATCTTCAGCTTGAACCCTAATATCTATCCTTGGGTTATTACCCAACACCTCATAACCTACCTGGTGTTTCTACCAATGTATTTGAAAAAAATTCTTGATTTGTGACTTTGTTCTTTTGCAGTAAAAATTTATGTATGTGCTACAACACTGTAGCACAGTTTTGGGGCTAACTTCAGTTCATATGCCTAAGCCATGGTCACTCATATTTGACTCTAGAATAAACTCTTATTCCTGTGAAGGTCAGAGCTGTCTTTTTGTGTGAACAGTGTGGATGCCACTAGAGTCCTCCTCCCTTACGCTATGCCACTCTCCATCTCCTTGTTCTTGAGTGGATTCCTTCATAACAAACTGGCATTTGCACAGAAGCCACTCTCCTGGGTTCTGTAAAATGCTCTTGTGAGAGTGTACTCTTAATTCATGGAGTCCACGTTAACTGTTGGTTGGTAGCATAGCATAATTGTAGGGCACAGGTAGTGTCTACAGGACTACTGAATGGGAGGGAAAGTCCCACACACTTGTCAAAGCGCTATATGTAAGCAGATTTAAACACCGTTTCTTCTTATAGGGGTTGTGACCTGGGAAGCTGAAGGAGAGAACCAACTTTATGTATTTTCCATAGCCTGAGCTAGATACATCTGGATTAATGTACAAAAGGTGAAAATTTAAGCTGTTTACTTAAGACGAGTATACTTCTTTTATTTTATATGTACTTTCTATAAAATTTACTGTATTTGTTTTCTACTGCTCTTTTTTTCAATGTATTATTTTTATTGATTATTCACAATTTCCACGTAATGAACCCTGATCTGTTGCAGCCTTCTCCAACACCTATTACCTCTGTTCTGCCTCTCTCTACCTCCCACCCACTGCTCTGTTCCTCCATCTTCCCCACTTCTCTATCTCATGCTTATGCGTTAAAGTGGCATTGCAAACTGCAGCATGCCACATGGTATAGTTTTGATCAGCTTTAGTGCAAATACTCACTACAATGAGTTCAAGGTTTCTAGCTTCTGAAGCAGCATAAATCCTGGATCATTGCCCAGATTCATCTCGGATAGCCTGCTGTTGCCCAGTCAGGGTGGTCTTTCGGTTCCTCAGTGCACCTGAGGATAAGATCAGCTCCCGGCCGCCAACACCTACCTATGGTGCTGGCTGACCAGAAGCTCACCAGGCACTGTTTGCAGCTTGTGTGCAGTGCCTCAAACTCATCTCCCATCTTCCCGGAAGGGCGAGCAGCCGGGCTGCAGTTGTAGTGGCTCCATGATGTCCCCCATGTCTTCAATGCTCCCATCCTCCCACTCTCTATTCCTCCATTCCCCTCCAAGTGGGCCTCAGGCAGCACTGTGGCCTGTGTTCTCCTCCCAGCATGGTGAGCAGCAGGGGCGGCTCCATTCTACATGCTGGCATTTTCTAATGGCACGTTTTTATCTGCTGGGGCCATGCTCTCCCGTACCCTTCCCCAACACGTCTCTAGTTCCGCGTTCTCAGGCAAACGCATCGACTCCACCATCTTTTCTTTGGGAATCCACTTTTAAAAAGCATCTTCCCATCAGACCTGCCTTTGTGTTGTGGTTGTTCCAGAGATATAGCAGGCTCTGTAGACGCCTTCTTGCAGCAGGGCAGAACTATGGCTTGGACTTGGGTGATGTGGGAGTGTTATGTCAATCTGTTGATTTCATTGGTTAAGGAATAAAGAAACTGCCTAGGCCCCTTGATAGGCCAACCCTTAGGAGGGTGGAGAAAACAGAACAGGATGCTGGGAGAAAGAAGTTGAGTCAGTGAGTCGCCATGGTTCTCCCACTCCAGGCAGATGCAGGTTAAGATCATTCCTGTTAAGCCAGCTCGTGAGCTACATGGATATTAGAAATGGGCTAGTCCAGGTGTGAGAGTTAGCCTAGAAAAGGCTAGATGTAATGGGCCAAGCGGTGTTTAAAAGAATACAGTTTCTGTGTAATTATTTCGGGTATAAAGCTAGCCGTGCAGGCGGCCGGGTGCTGGGGACGCAGCTCTGCCGCTCTTATTTCAACACTTGGGTTTCACAGGCTGATGGATGAAGGGATGTCGTCGATTGATAAATAACCAGACCAACTCAATATAAAAGCTTTAGTTTTTAATAATTGAGGGAAAACTTACACGACCAAAGATCCCGCGAACACCAGGAGCGCAGGGAACCAAAAGAGAGGAGGAGCAAGGGCATGTGGATATTTGTATCTGTTAAGTGTGGCCCCAGGGGGAACACACCTTAAGCAGCATGTGATTGGCTGAAGTCCCCCATCAGATGGAAGGTGTGGGGGGGGTGATGGACTGTCTTGGCAGTGGCATCTCTCACCCGTGCACCGAGGCCTGAATGGCCGCTGCGGGTCATCAGCCATCAGCTGTGGGCTGTGTAGGATACCCAGAGCTAGGGTGACAGGGAGACTCGACTTGATCTCCACTGCTAGTCTATTAGAGGAGCTGTGTGTGCCATGGCCCCCCTGGCTCTGCTGCTTTTCTTCTATTGCTCTTTTAAGAAATTACCACAGTATGTGGTTTACGATGATGCAAATCTACTTTCTTCCAGCGTTGGAGATTGTAAGTCTGAATTGGGTCTCAAGATGTGAGCAAGACTACGTTCCTCGGCAGAGTCCGTTCTCTTTTTAAAGTTTACAGAGACAGCCCTCATTCCTTGAGAAAGTCCCCAAGATGGCCAGTCTTGGTTGTCAACTTGACTGGACCTGGAATCAACTAAAATGCAACTTTCTGGGCACTGCTGTGAAGGTCTTTTTTTCCGTAAAATTATTTGAAATGTAAAGACCCACCCTAAATGTGAGCGCCATCTAGTGGCCTCCCGGATAAAACAACATGGAAGAAGGAAATTTTACCTGCTTGTCCTCACTCTTGTGGACTAGTCCAGCTATCCTACTTCGCTGATATCAGAATCGGCTTCTAATATGGGTTTCCCATGACTGATGACCAGCAGCTCTTCTGGAATCTGCCAGGCCTTTCTTGCCAGATTGGGACTGCCGAGACACCTATCCTTAGGAACTGAGCAACTACTGGCTTCTTGGCTGCTCCCGTGTGAGACAGCCATTGTTGAGCTACCTGGATCCAATCCATTCAATTCCTTCTTAATATAAAATTATTTAATCAGTCCCCCTTCCGATTTCTTAGCTAGCAATAGCCAATTGGCACTATTTCCCTGGCATAACTCACCTGCCTCCCTTTCTCCAATTTGAAGACTGCTGGGGAGGTCCAGGATTCTTTCTATATTAGTTGCACTTTTTTTGGTGACCACAACACCTGGCAGAGAACAATCAGTATAAGGAAGGGGAGATTTACTTTGGTTCCTGGTTTCAGAGAGTTTCAATCTATCATAACGGAAAAGGCAGCTCCAGATACGCCAGTGTGGGGGGATGTATGACATAGACCCATACCACAAGAACATTTTCTCAGCTATGTTCAGAACATCATTACTCACAATAGTGAGAACCTGGAAGTGACCTAGATGCCCCCCAACCAAGGAGCAGATAAGGAAAATGTGGTACCTTTACACAGTGGAGTGCAACTCAGCTGTAAAAATTAATGACCTCATGGAATTTGCAAGCAAATGGATGGAACTAGAAAAAAAAATCATCCTGAGTGAGGCAACCCAGACCCAGAAAGGCAAACATGGTATACATTCACTCATGAGTGGTTATTAGGAGTAAAGTATAGGATAACCAAACTGCAATCTATGGCCCTAGAGAGTCTAGATAACAAGGATGGCCCAAAGAGGATACATGGATTTTCCTGGGAAGGGGAAGTAGAAAAGATCTCCTGGGTAAACCAGGAGTGGGGATGGGGGGATGAAGGGATGGGAACTGCAGGGAGCAGGTTGGGTGGGCTGGGTTCAGGAGGCAGGCTGGAGGGGGAGAGTAACAAGAGACATCCTAATGGGGGCATTTTGGGGTTAGGGAGAAACCTAGCTTCAGGGACACCCCCAGGAATGCACAAGGATGATCTCCAACTAAGACTTCTAGCAAGTGTTGAGAGAGCGCCTGAACTGACCATTTACTGTAAGCAGATTGGTGACTTCCCTAATCGCCATCAGAGATGCTCTATCCAGTAACTGATGGAAGCAGAGGCAGAGATCCGCAGACAAGCACTGCATTGAGCTCTGAGAGTCTTGCAGAAGAAAGGGAGGAGAGATTGTACCACCCAGGGGGTCATGACAGGAGAACCCACAGATCACCTGAGCTCTATGGGAGCTCAAGGATGCTGGACCAACAGTTAGGGAGCCTGCATGGGACTGACAAGGCCCTGTGCAGGTGTGTGGCAATCCTGTAGCTTGGTCTCTTAGTAAGGCTTCTAACAGTGAGGACAGGACCACCTCCTGGCGCTTAGCTGGCTTTTGGTAACCTGTTGTCCATGCCCGATTACCTCGACAAAAAGGAGGAGCACAGTCATGCCCCAACTTGATGCACCATGCTTTGTGCAAGCCCATGGGAAGTCTGCACTTTTCTGAATGGAGATGGTGGAGGAGCAGATGGGGAGGGGGTAGGTGGGAAAGGGGAGGGGGCAGGAGGAGAGGAAGGAGGAGAAACTAGTTAGTGTGTAAAATAAACGAAAAAATGTTATTTCAATAAAAAAATTGTACACTGGAGACACTAAAAAATATTCCATGCTCTGTGTCCCTCTAAGAAATCATTAAAATCAGATTTATTCTTCTGTCATTGGCATTTCGATGTCTTACTAAGACGTCTGGCCTCGGGAGGTCCTGAAGCTTCCAGGGGACCAGTTACCACTATGGGTTCTCTGATACCATCTAGACACCCTATGTAGACGTGTGTGTGTGTGTGTGTGTGTGTGTGTGTGTGTGTGTGTGTGAGAGAGAGAGAGAGAGAGAGAGAGAGAGAGAGAGAGAGAGAGAGAGAAGGGCTGGAGGGAACATGAGAGAGGTTGAGAGATGAGAGAGATACCCACACGCACAGTCTTATTTGAACACACACACACACACAAAAGAATTTTTGGGGGCCACTGGGAACTTTTAAATAAATTGTAAGCTAGATAGTAAGAATGAGTACTTTTAGATATAGTGATAGTGCATATACAAACGAGAGTGTCCTCAGGAGATCCACACTGAACTATTTAGGGGAGAAGTACCAGTTTTGAAAAATGCTTCAGCCAGAATTATAAAAAATATAGATGCATATATAGTCATCATCTTATAGATATGAGATCTATATCACATATTACATACATACAGATGTAATCATATACATATATTTGCTCTTCCATGGGATGGAAAGTTTTCAGAGTATAAGGGGACTACAACATTCTTGGTCTTTCATCTTGAAGTATTAAAACCCACTTGAGCAGCACTACACAAATCATCTAAACTCAGTTGGCCACTCACCATGCGTTACACACTCTTATAGTGGCAATGGCCATGCTGCAAGACCGTTTTTATTTCAGATCTTAGTTCATAAAGTGACAGGGGGGGTAGAGGCACCCACCCACCCACAAGCTCAGCACTGGTACGGGGCAGGCATCCAAGGAATGTTGGCTACTGTACATAACCAACTTTGCTCACAATAGGCCTAATTTCATATGTTTGGCATCTTAGAGATTTTGACTTGATGTTAAAGAAAACTACATGGGTCCACTTCATGCACTTTCTTCTCATTTGTCTTGATGTTGTGACTCAACTTAGCTTTGCCAACAATGTTAGAACATTTTATGTCAGACAACGGGTAACACAAAATCACAGAAAAAGGGGAATTAAAATGATTGGGGTATGCTATATTTTTCAAATTAGGTTTATACATATACAAGTCTTAAGGTCTATAGTTCCTATGCATTTTTTTCTGATAATTTTCCAAGACTGGGTTACCAGAAATAACAAGAGAAAGGTTTCTAAGTTTATTTTTAAATAGTAAATCAAACTGATTATGATTTTGAAAAAAACATTGGGAAAAACTTTAAACTTCTTTTTACTAATCTTGCCCCCGTCACACAGCAGGGACAGCCACCGTGACATTTTATCTATTAATGAGGACACTCCTTCCTTCCATTGGCTCCACCCACTCATGTTCCCAAATGGTTTGGCTTGATAAATGAGTATTCCCTTTAAGCCCTTACCACACAACTCATCACTCAAGTTCCAAAGTGTTCCTTTTTATAAAAAGAATGGTTTGAACAAAAGAGAAAAAACTTGAGGTTTATTTATTCACTTACCTTGCAAAGGAAATACTAGAAATTCACTGGGGTGGCTAAGAACAGAAGATAATGAGATGTGATGTTTTAAAAAACTGAATTTATTTTCAAGTGCTTATTAAAAATATAGCAAAACACTTTAAGTTACACACACACCTTTGATGACTAAACAATCATGTATAATTTAACATTAACATAAGTAGCTTATACATTGCACAAATATATTTTGCATTTTAATACAGTCTTATCCACTAATCATAATTTGTTGCTAAAATAAAACATTTTATATTATCACAATAATACATTTTTGTACATTCTGAATATGATATAAGTTACTAAGATTTTTTTGTTTTGTTTTGTTTTTAGAGACAGGGTTTCTCTGTAGCTTTGGAGCCTGTCCTCGAACTCTTGTAGACCAGGCTGACCTCAAACTCAGAGAGATCCGCCTACCTCTCGCTCCTGAGTGCTGGGACATGTATCACCATTGCCCAGCTGTTACTAAAAAATTTTAATAAATTAAAATAAAGTTCCTGTCACTAAGAAATTCACAATTCATAGGGGCAGGTAGACACACAACTTAACATAGTGTGATAGCTTTTGAGGAGAATGTCATAAAGAAAAATATATACGAACTTTAGAATAATTTAATCCAGAACAATGCAGGTACGGGTGGGCTAGAGGTGAAAACTCTGCCAAGTCAAGAGCTGATGGTGGAGGAAGGACAACCCTGTAAGTGTGTCTATCACATGACCTGTACGGCGGGGCAGACATAAGGGAGCAAGCATGGCCGGGCAGCTGCAGATGCTATTCGGTCTGACTGAACTGAAAGACACAGAATGGAGAACTATATGAGCAAAGGCTACAGGGCTAGGCCAGGGTGCGTTGTTAAGGGCCTCCCTTTTTAGAGCCATTCTCTACCTGAACGTAGCAAATGACCCAAGTTAGAGGTGACACGCTAGTCTGAGGGCTCTTAGGAAGGCTGATCTATCAGCAGGGAGAGGAAGGAGTACAGCAGGGTGTCTTAGCCGTGTCAACTTCAAATAAGGGTAAGAAGTAAGGGAGAGAGAAAACACGGAGCTGGGCTGCTCCAATATTCAGACAACTAAAGCAGGAAGAGCTGATCTTTGGACGGATGGTTGCAGGATGAGGGAAGCAGAAACGGGGTGAGATACCTCGAGCCCTGGCCACGCTCCAGGGCAGGGGCCAAAGGAGTAACTGATCTGCTGCTTTAATGAGCTCTGGCTCCAGTATTAGCGACTCAGCCGCGATGCCAACAGGTTGGCACAGGCGCGTCTGGAAGAGCATGGGCAAGTGTGACGTGGAGTCAGGAATCCAGGCACCAGAAGCGCCAACAATGGCAGTGAGGATGGGGAGTAGCTGTTCAGAGTGAAGAAGAGGACAACAGTCTGACCTCCGCGAACAGCAGCATCTTTTAGGACGGTCGGTCTCCGAAGGAAACTCAGAGACTGGCTGGAGTGTGCGAAGAGAAATGAGATGCTTGCCTCCAGCCCAAGAACGGCAAGAACTGAGTGCCAGATAAGTCAAGGACAAACACGTATCAAACACATTAGGAAGTAATTTACTTGTATCTTAGCAGCAGTTTCAACTTTTTGTGGGAAGAACAAGTTATAGAAGTTGGAGAAAGAAATGAATGCTGGGGACATCTGAGGCAAGGGACACAAAATCATAGGACTAAGGAAGGAGTCAAAGCAAGGGCGGAGATCTCTAAAACAAAGATGTTAACGAAACCACAAGGATCACATCCTTGAAAAATAGGCAAAGGGAGCCCCTCAGGTAGGGTTCCGAGTACAAAACTAAGACACTAAGGTAAACCACAAGTGTCACACACTTGTCCAACAGTAAGAAAGCCCTATGGTAGGGCAGGGTTTCTAGTGCAATTTACGCTCTTTAGACAAGGGTACTGACCGAGTCAGCTGTTACCATCACCCTGTCTCCCGCTTCCTTTGTTTCTGCTGGCTGGGTGCTCTCTGACTGAGGGCCCTCTTCTCTGTGTGGTAGGAAACGGTGCCATCCCTTCTGTCTTCCAGCTTAAGAAAGAGGCAGTTTCATTCACGTTCCACTCTGAGCCTCAACACGGAGGCTGACAGAGAGGGCGCCATGAGTGAGGAGGATGATTCCTCCTGGTTGGGCCATTCTTTACTAGCAGAGATGCTAAAGTCAGAAGGCTCGTCACAGGACATGGCTCACAATACCCGCATATACATGCAGCCGGCATGCAGTTAAGTGCTTTACTGATTCCCTTCCAGGGTTTTCAAGATTTCAAAGTGCTTTTCCATTATCTCTTCCTAATCAGCAGGCTATCTTCCTCCCCAATCACACATTTGTTAAGAGGCATGAGCAGCAGACTGTGCTGCTTGGCCTACAAAGTATGACATGTGGCTCTCAGAAAGAGGGGAGAAGACAGTAGGAAGAGACAGGCCGGCTGTCTTCACACATTCAAATAGTCCATAGAGAGCAGGACTAAATCAGTCTAGTCCTAGCAGGTAGAAACAGAACAGCAACAGAAAGTTAAAGCATAATAACTATAGAAAACTCCATGCACCTGATGATATCTGTAGACACATTTTACTATGGCTTACAGATTCAAGTGTTACAACCTGTTAGAGGCAATGCTGCTACACATTCTCCTTTTATTAAAAAAGAGAAACAAAGTTGAAAAAAAGGCTCCTTCTTGCAAAGATACACTTTAACAAGATCAAATAGGGCTTGGAAAAGACATGCTGGACTCGCTGAACATAGTAGACAATGAGGACTACTGAGAACTCAAGAATAATGGCAATGGGTTTTTGATCCTACTACACGTACTGGCTTTGTGGGAGCCTAGGCAGTTTGGATGCTCAACTTACTAGACCTGGATGGAGGTGGGTGGTCCTTGGACTTCCCACAGGGTAGGGAACCCTGATTGCTCTTTGGGCTGACGAGGGAGGGGGACTTGATTGGGGGAGGGGGAGGGAAATGGGAGGCGGTGGCGGGGAAGAGACAGAAATCTTTAATAAATAAATAAATAAAAAAAGAAAGGACAAACATCTAGGAGTCCACTAGGTGGCGCGATCAGGATGTCGGATGTAGTTGACTAAGGTAGACCACCTTTGGTGGTTCTAATAGTCCTTAAGTGTTCTGCAGCTTTTCAAACACAGTCTCAATTTCTGAGACCAATTTTAGGTTTGTAGAAAAATAATGTAAAGCTTAATTTGAGTTTCATCTCAAGACCAGATCAAGTTTAAATAAACCTTAAGTTCAACACATTTTAAATTAGCTTTCACTATTTGACAATTCAGTCTGTTCCACTGAATTGAAAACTGTTACCATAGAGTTATTATTACTAATCTACATATATTGCAACTACTCTCGCTTGATATAAGCCAGACAAGTCTATATCTATACTGATTTATAATAAATCCTTAAGTAAGTTTCTTGAAGGATTAAATAGAAAATAACAGTCAATTCTATCACTTAAAGTAATACAACAATCTAACACAAATACATGAAACAGCACATTTCAAAATCATTCTATCATGCTATCTTTTTTTTAAAAATAACATTTCAAGATTTATCACTGCATAAAACCTGAAAAAACTTTAGCTAAAGTGCAAAATACAAACAAAGCTTCATGGTCAACTCAGTTTTCTTTTAAATGCTAGATTTTTTTTTAAAAAACTGAGAAAAACATTATCAGATTTTAAAAGGTCTCTTGAAGTTCAAGTCATTTTAGTTATGTGCGATCAAAGCCATGAGGTCTACTGAGATTCTTCAACTTATCTTTTCAGTTCTGCATCTAGAATCTCTCCCCATGTATCCCCATCCATTGGGTACATGAATCTTTTCGGCAGGTTCAGAGGAGAACGTACGTTGCTGTATCTTCCACTGAGCCACGCGCGTTTCACTTTACTCTTCTGGTAATTTCTTTTGATTATCTCCTGAAAGGGGAGATACCATCGCTCAAAACTCTGGCAGAGTGGCTAGCTAGTACAAATATATGTACTGTTTTCATAAAGTGGAATAAAAGAAATGGACTTCTTTACTTCCCCCCCAACAAGGGAAGTTCTTGACTTCAAGATCTGAGAGAGATACAGAGCTGTGGAAGACAGCTTGGGGATTATGTCCAGTAGAGAGAGAGAAATGATTCAACTCTACTCCTCTATAGTCACATTACTCCAGGCAGAATTCTAGAGTTCTCCTAATTGTGCTACAACCGCCCTCTCAAAACCACAACACACGGTGAAGTGAAACTTACCCGCCAGGTGTAATTGTGTTCGATGTCACTGTTGATTTCTCTCGGGCACACAGCTCTCGCGGTCAAGCAGTGAGGCTTCCACAAGGCATCATTGTTTATTATCGTGTGATTCCAACTCTGGCACGTCTCGGAAGCTCTGCACAGACTCTGAATGTCTAACTGGCTGAAGATTTTACAAGTGACTTCCGGAGGCAGCAGGTCAACAAAACTACCATGACTCGCTGTTCTTGCCTGTTCAGTGTCAGCGGCATCCATTCTGGACTCGGAACTGTCAGATGACTGTTCTTGGGGGACGTTTCCTTCATAGTTTGATATTTTAGCCAACTGTCTTCATAGGTAACCTACAGGGCAAAGTTTAAATGCGTTCAGTCTTTTCAGATCAAACCACACATCCTGAGTCAGGAAGTTTTGGGATTTAAAGAACTTCCTATTTCTTAACTTCAGCCTCTCGGTCTGCGAGAAACACACTGCCTGTGTTTCTCCCGTATTCCGTGAAGCTGGAAAGGTGGCGTGAAGAAAACCAGTGGCTGCACACTTCAATTGTACGTGGGAGACAATAAACATGCTCCCTTCTGTTTGAACGTTTTTTAGGAAATATGGTTACTTCGACATATTCTGTTTCTTACTACTCCCAGGAAGCCTTATCTTTAAAAACAGGAAATGATTCTCCGCATTATGTATTTACTGAGTTTTGTAATAATGGCTACTTTAAGGACGACTTCAAATATTTTTTTGAAAGTATGCGTGTGTGAACTAATGCTTTACCACTGACCTCTTCACCAGACTCAATCACAAACCAGCTGGACTTTCAGTCATTTATATAGCAACCATTTTATTACTTGGATGTGGTGGACAGGTGCTTGCTCTTGACATAAGCTTACCTAAAACGGACAAGAAGGAAATCCTGGTTACAGTTGCACAAGTTTGTATATTCAATTAAACTTTAAGGGTAGGGTTTTAGAGATGAATCTATCGTACGTGAATGATTTTGAGCTAAGGATGACTGTCCCTGAATCTATCAGGGAGTGATACCTACAATCAAATAGTTCATAATTCAGCTAGGAACAGCATATGATTTCAAGGCCTGATTTCAGCTAATTAATACTCTCCAAGATCACAGTGCAAGCTTTTGAAAGCACGGCTGGGTACATCACCTTGAGCAGGGGCTGTATTAAAGAGGGGACTTCCATTAGATGGTTTTACAAGACAGAAAGCAGCGTGGTGGACAAAACAAGATAAAAAAAACACAAGATCAAATGTTTGCCACGAATCTTCTCCCATCTCCCCACTGACACAAACTAAAGCCAAAGCAGCAATTGTGAAAAGAAACTCCTCTTAGGAGGTTACAGTAAATTCAAATTTTTGCTGCTTCTCCCAGCTTTTCATTAGAAACGAAATGCTGCCTTCTGTCAAAAGAATTCCCTCTTGTAAGAGGGAGAAGTTTTACAGGTGAATATTCTGTGGTTCCTTGGTCATAGTCCCCAAAATCTCAGTAGGAATCTTCTAAACTACTTCTATTGGCTGCTTGGGAAATTATTCCTCTTCTTTTTGAACCAACCTCGGCGAACAATTCAGTCAGCCCTTCCACCCACCTTTCCGAGATTTATTTTTATGTGTACGGGTGTTTTGCCTGCATGTGAGTCTGAGCACAACACGCTTGCAGTGCCTGCGGAAGCCAAACGTGGGCGTCGGAACCCCGAACTGGAGTAACAGACAGTGGCGAGCCCCCTCTGTGGGTGCTGGGAAGTAAACCAGGGCGATCCGAAAGAGCGAGCAGGGCTCGCAACCTCCGGGCCATCTCCGGCCCCTCCACCCATCAGTCCTGTCAAATGTCACTAGGAGTAGGGGACTGCCCGGCTAGACTAGCTCTAGGGGAGCCCAACCCCCCCATCGGGCCAAGCGCAGCCGCATCCCTGTGTGCTGCGAGGACGGGTGCTGACTGAAGAACTGACCGCTATCGAGCACGCCGGCTCCTGTCAGGGAAGGATAAGGAAGCCTCGCCTACCTAAAAACCCGAGCAGTCAGCTCCTCCCGCGATTTCAGCCCTTGGAATTTGAATCCTTTCCGGAAGGCCTTCTCGTCCCGCCCTCTCACCCATCGCTCCTCCCACTCGGGGTGCGCGGTGCCTTCTGGGCTTGGTAGTTTTTCCTGGGTTTCATCCCCCCCGAAAGAGAAGAAAAGAAAGGCGGCTGTTGACAACAAGGTCCAGAGTGCCCTCTGAGTGACAGCCACTGCGTGGACGGAACTCTAGAAGGGCGGGACTCCCAGTGCCAGTGTGTTTTGGTAGCTAGACTTGGCTGCCGGCGGCCGAGGGTCGCTGGCCTAGGTTCCCGCTCGCCTAGTCTCCCGCTCTCCAGGAGGCGCTCCCTTATCCACCTTGGCGCCCTCTCCCGGACTTGCTGACGTAGTTAAGGTCACTGAAAAATAAGAAGTTCACGTAGTGTTTATTTATTTTTCTTGGACAGGTGGCTATTTAAATGTTTAGATTATAAGATCGTGTTACTCCGTTACAGTTTCTTTATAGTAAACATTTGAGAGAAAGCTTGACTCTCAATGCAGTGCGTCTCGCAAAAACTATAGTGATTATCGAGGACTACTGAAACTGCTATTTGCTATGGAATCGTCAACTTTTCTGCTTCTGTGGTTATTAAGTTACCTGAACATTTTGTTTTTGTCTCCACAGCCAATCCTTCATCTAGCTCTGCATTTCTCTATAATTTCGTCTTCTTATTTCAACCTTACTACTTTTACTTTGAACAATTTCTAAGTCTCTGATTATAAAGATGCTGAAGCCAAGGGCTTGTTCAGCCTAACTTTGTCAGAGAGCATCACTGGGGACACCCCAAGGCATGCAATGGTCTCATAGGGAAACTCTCAATATATCTTGTTATGGATTCCGGAAACCTGCCTGACTCAACCAAGAAGACACAATTGAAGAGTTGATTACCTAGTGTAAGTTACTGTCCACACTCCCAGTTAATGTCTGAGATAAACCGGAGATTCATTGAGAGGAACTTAGCTTGGGGTGAGAGCCCAGGGAAGAAAGCTACTCTCAGAAAGAGAACATAAATTGGATCCAAACCACGTCCCAGAGGAAATGTGTGTGCTGGAGAGTTGTCAGTTTGACACCTTGGAAGAAGGAATCTCAAATCTTTTTTCTTTCTTTCTTTCTTTCTTTCTTTCTTTCTTTCTTTCTTTCTTTCTTTCTTTCTTTC
>NW_004949107.1:3389288-3394227 GCF_000317375.1 Microtus ochrogaster | reverse complement strand
CCTGATGAAGGTTAATATTCAGGAGGATGCCTATATTTTTTCTTTGGGTTCACCTTCTTATTTAGCTTCTCTAGGATCACGAGGAATCTCAAATCTCAGATGAAGAATTGCTCCACTCAGACTGTGGGCAAATCTGTGGCAGCATTTTCTTGATCATAGAATCCATGTGGACAGGCCGAGTCGGTTGTGGGCCATGCCATCCCTGTGGTCCTGGGTTGTGGAAAAAAGCAAACTGAGCAAGGCATGAAAAGCAAGCTAGTAAGCGGGGTTCATCTGGGGGTTATGCTTCAAGATCTTGCTTTTCATTGCTGGCTAAAATTCCTTGTCATTTTAGAGTTCATGCTCCCTTAGAAAAGTTCTGAACCTGTCGTCTAGGCTTTATCTAGGCTAAACATTGTCATTGTGTTGAAACAATGTCGCCCTTAACCAGAAGAGGGCACCATCGACCTATTGAAGTTTTTTTTTTTTTTTTCCTCCTAAGAGCAGAGCTTAGTAGTAGTGTTAAATTTAGCAACAGTTTTCTGGACAGGACAGGGCTGCAGCAGTTATAAACTTACAACAGCTGTGGTTGCCTGCGTAAGACCTACACTAGCTAGATCAAGTCAGCCAGCATTCTAGCCTACAGGAAGGGGGTGGGGAGGTTAGTTCAAGATCCTCCACTGGAACCGAGGAGTTAAAGATAGCTGATGGCTGGCTTCTAGGGAATTCTCTATACAACTGTGTCATCTGGTAGGTCAAGCAAGCATTCATGGGTAGCTCACACCCAGAAGGAAATGGCAGCATCAATTGGAGTCCAAGGCTAGATGAGAGTAAAGAGGAAAAGATGAGAAGGAGAACTGGGGGCGGGGCGGGGCGGGGTGGGAGGGTGGTAGTAGCTGAGAGGTGTCAGGAGGAGGAGTGGTGAGGTCATCAAAACTAAGACTTTTTAAAAATTTAGTAAAACTTAATATGGAGATCATTGCATTCATAGATTGGAAGACTAAAAACTGGATATTTGAAAATGCCAATTTTTATCAGTGTATTGTTGCATTACAATGTGCTCCAACATGAAGATGTCGGTGACATGCTGAGCTGTCATTAAGAACTACATTCAAAGAAACATCAGCATTGGTTGGGCACCTTAGAAAGCACTGTATGTGCCTATTCATAAATTATTATAACAAGCACACTGCCATTTTGTGGAGATAAAGATATCAAAAAACATGGGTCGTGCATCTTTTAAATACTTATTCATTTTCATATATTTTCCCAGAGAATTTTTTTGTTTTACTTATTTTTTTTTTAACAGGATTTCTCTGTGTGACAATCTTGGCTGTCCTGGAACTCATTTTGCAGAAGAGGCTGGCCTCAGACTGAGAGATCTGCTTGCCTCTGCCTCCCAAGTGCTGGGATTAAAGGCGTGTGTCACCACCGCCTGACCCTTACTTTATTTTTTATTAAAATATAATCACATCATTTCCCCTTTCCTCTTCCTAAATCCAGCCCCTCCCATGCACCCATTCCCCTACTTACTCTTGAAATCATGACCTTTTGTATTACTGTTATACACACACAGATACACACACACACACACACATACACACACACACTCACATCTAAATGTATAAACAGATTCTGCTCAGTGTTATTCAGGGCTGAGTACTTGGTACTGGATAACGAATTAGGGCTCTTCTTTGGAGAACACTCATTCTTTTCCTGTATTCCTTGGTTGCCTATACTCTTTTGCCTAGGGGTAAGAAAGCGAGTATGATTTTCCACTATTGTATTAGCTGTCTATTGGTGCGTCTGTTTTGGGGTCTTATTTAACTGTCACATTGTTGAGGTATTATGGATGAACTGTCCCTGTCATTTTTAGGAGACACTGTCTTAAACAGCAGATTTCCTGGTCCTCCAAGCTGACGTTTTCTGGTAACAAGTGGAATTTTAAAAGTTACCTTGTAGTGTACCTGCCCCAAGGTTGACTCACCTTAAACTTGAGTTTCTTCCTTTCTCCCCCAAGTCCCTTCTGGTCATTCTTTTCCTTCTCAGTCTTTGTCCTGTCCCTTTCCCTTCTGCTCACTTTCTTCTTCTTGTTGCTCCATAGAAAGAGCAAGCTTACCTTCAAAGGGGCAGGTGTGGGTGTCAGCAAGCATAGAGAGACAAGGAAATCTGGGGGACACGAGAAGGGCTGCTCACTCCAGGGTCTTACTGAGTCTCTCACCATCAGAGCAGCAAGAAGTCAGCACAGCATTGGCTACAAAGGCTGCCCAGAGAGCACGGACTTTATCCCTTTTGTGTATCCATATGTTTTATCTTAAGCTCACAACACGCCTCCTGGGCTTGAGGTTTGAATGTATATGACCTTGGGTCGGTCACCCTCTTTTTTCCAGTCATTTTCTGAGGATCTCAACCAAAACTGTTAACATCGTCTGCGATAGTAAAGATGTTCTACCTTCCTGTATCCTTGTGAGCTAGACTTCTCAGCTGCAGCCATGCCAGGTAGCCTCAGGGAAGCACCAGCTAATCTCATGGCGTTTCTTAGCCCATCTTGAAGACAGTATCTTCACCCTCCCCCAACATCCTATATGCCGTAACAGACATTGAGCCGAGACTTCCCTTTGAAGCTCATACCTGCATGTGGGTATATCTTACCCTGCCACTCTCAGAGAGGATCATATCATTCTGAGTGTGTTTTCCTCTCTTCTGAGCATCCCTCTTTATAATAATGCTCACACTAAAGCTGATACTAAGACATCTTTATTCATTCTAACTCTGCATTTTAAACTGGCTTACCCTGAATTCTTTTCTGCATTGCAACCATGAATCTCAGTTTGACCTGAGTCCAGGTCCCCACCAATCCAGAGAAATGCTCAGGGGGCAATGGGAAGCTGGGCCTTCTGCCTCTGTCACACAATTCTCTATTAGAACCAGCAAACAGAGAATGAAATAGACCTGCTAGCTCAATATGGATCCCAAATGGCATTTCAGTAGTACCAGGCCATGGGTCTTAATTGAAGATCTGGGGGTGTATTCTTCTCGGGATAAGAATGGGGTTAAGAAGAAATTGTTTGTGTGTGTGTGTGTGTGACAGTAATTTATATTTCCCAAAGAGGAACAGGATTTGAGATGTGAGCCTGGGTATTTTCTGCATGGAAGCTATAAAGTCTTGAGGATACATAAACCTCCGAGGTGTGAAGAGAGAAGCTGACAAGGTATTGAATGAGAGACAGGTCCTTGTAGGGGCAGAGAAGGAAGAGAGGAACTACTGGAGAAGATAGCACAGGGGCTACAGGGGCATAAGATGTAAGGCCACACAGTTAGGTGCAGTGGAGAGGTGGTGGGGTGATAAGGATGAAAAGGAGGAAGCAGAGCACAGATAATCTCTCAGAGGCTAGCAGTGCCCTCCTGAACCTCACACTGAGCTGATTGGTTCTATAACTGGAAAGTTCTGAGGTGTACAGCTGAAAGCTCCCAACTCTGAGACTTATTGCCACAGCCAACAGAGAACTTTTTTTTCCCCTGGAAGTCTCCTCAGGATGGCCAGTGCTGTGACATCTGAGAAAGAATATTGCACCGAGCAGCTATAATGGAGGGATCACGGTTGAGGAATGAGACAGATGCCAACACTGCCATGCTCGCATTTTCACTTCAGGGCAGGTGACATCAGGACAAGAGGAGGGCTTTTAGCTTCTGAGTTGCTGCTAGTCTGAATTCAGAGAGCTAGTGAGTGCCAGAAGGGGCTTCTGGGCAAGCCTGGGTGATTCTAAAATCTAAGGGTCTTCCATTATGTGCAGTTGGCGTCCAGCATCACCTGGCTCCTGGCCAGCACAACTTCTCAGTGAGACAGCTTCCTCTGCTTGGGTCTAGTACCTTTTTAATGACATTATTCAGTGGATACTTTTCAAGTCTTTCTATTCTATGACAGCCCTCTGACGTCCGACCCTGACTATGAGTTCCTTCTGGAAATTCACACACAAAACCCCACTTACTTTTCTGTCCATTTCTTCATGACGTTTCATTGATTCTATTTCACAGTCCATTCATTGATTACTCTGATTTCCCAAGCTAATATTCTATATTTTCCCCTTAATCTTATGCCACAAAATATAGACCAAAATGATTTAAGAACTGGTACCAGTGTGACTGTCACAGGCCAAGAACACAGTGAACAGTGTGATCAGGCAGTGAGAGCCAGGACACAGAGATGTAAGGGAAAGGCATGGGAGGGATAGGAGAATTTGGAAGAAATGAGCCTAGCCTTGTCTGATATAGGTTCAAAGGGCTGGAAAGAATCTGGAGTGTATACAGTTAAGAGGAAAGTTAGCCTTTAGAAAATCTGTAGAATGTTTGGGAATAGAGAGACTCAAAAGCATCCTGGTCAATTAGACACAATTAGAGCCCCTTAGAAAGAACTGTAGGCTTTATTTGCAACTAAAAATGTAAATAAGTGAGCCAAGTTAAACCTACCATTCTGGTGGTCACCTTGAGGGCAGCATTAGGGTTAGCAGTGAGGCAAAGGCATCAGAAGGTTAGTGACGAGCTGGGGGTGGGGGGGGAGTGAGAACAAGAAACACCAACTGGGTTACAAAGGAGACCACTAACAAAGGAGGCCCAGAATTCTCACCACCATTTCATTTGCAATGTTACTTCTGAGAACTCTTCATTGTTCAGAGTAGGTATTCTGCCTGGTGTTTGTGATCCGAGTAAAGGCAATGATAGGATTAGACAAAGCGTTTGCTATCACTATTTTGAACGTTTGAAAATTGTGTTGAATAGATTCCAGAAAACAAAACAAGAAAGCTCAAAACTGTTCCATTTCTAAGGCCCTGTAGCTAAAGAACGTTTGAAAGTGGAGAAGGGAGACCACAGCTCAGCAGGTGAAGGTACCAGGCACCAAGCATGAGTGAGTAACTGACCTTCAATCCTTGGGTGTTGAAATAAGAGCGGTGGGGCTGCGTCC
>NW_004949107.1:3362040-3385754 GCF_000317375.1 Microtus ochrogaster | reverse complement strand
TGTTTTCTCCGCCTACCTAAGGGTTGGCCTATGAAATGGGCCTAGGCAGTTTCTTTATTAATAAGAAATCACTCCCACATCACTTGGGACCCACAGGGTGGAAGGAAAGACTGACTTCTACATCATCACATGTGTGTTGTGGTACTCGCACATGTACACACACAAACACACACACACAGAGGGGGTGTCATAAAATTCTTAAAATTTTTTTGAAAGAAAAGGAAAGCACTTGAGGAAGCATAAGGTAGATGAAGCATCAGGTGGCGCTGTCCTTGAATTTCCTAGGTACTTTGTGAAATGACCCAGAGGGATGGAAACTGAGCAGTGGTAAAGACAGGCTCTGAGGTGCGTTCCTAGGTTCCTAGCGGCAGGAGACACACCTTTCTGACTTTGCTCTCTCCTACAGCATTAGGCTGGGTGTCACCAGCTGAGTCAGATGCTGTGTGATGGCTGTGTTCTCATGCAGAGAGAACATTGGCTCCTGGCAGGTGCGTCAATATTTTATTTAAACTTCCACATAATTTTCTAAGTTCAAATTCTTGCATGAATTATCCTTACAATAAGAAAACAATGAAGGAACTTCACTAACGGCTCAGCAGTTGAGAGTGCTGTCTGTTCTTTCGGAAGACTGGAGTTCCACTCCCAACACTTATTCCAGCCCCAGGGGATCCTGTGCCCTCTTCTGACCTCCAAGGACATACACATAGTGTACACTCATATGTTCACAAACACATGAGTAAAAATAAATCCTGAGAAGGAGCTGGAAATTTATTGTTTGAGACCTACTTTGGATTTTACTTAATCAGAGTCTCATGGCTTTTCACATATTAACAAAATAAATAAAACAATGGATCGGTTGATTAAAAAATTCTACTCTTTTGATAGAATGTTGGGACACTAGTGGGAAAATCCCATCTAACTCCTCAATTTTCTCTCTGCGTTTCTAATTAAGCATGCCCCTCAAGGGATCCTGTAGGCAATATAAACTATGTTGACTTTGGTCCTGCCCTTGACCCATGCTTGTGAGGGGCAGAGAAAACACAGACTCAAGGAATCCAGAAGGTGTTTTTGGCAAGGAAGAAGAAGCGGTTAGCTCCTCTCAGCACTCTTTATGTGGGGAAGGGGATACGGTGCTTCGGCTTGTGCCGGCCACCAAGCTTGGTACAAGTGGAAGGAGGTGAGCCTGCCGCTCGTTCCTGGTTAAATGCAGACATAAATAAGACGTATTTACTCCAAATCATAAAGGCTCATCTTCTTCTTGCCCTGGATCTAGATCTTTGGACATAACTCAGAGCTCAGACCAAGTCCCTTCTCTGCTTTGGTGGTAGGGGTCAGGTGAGAGATGGGATACGCCAGCCTCCTGGTTACAAGGTTGAGAGGGAAGCAACAGTGGTGGCTCTCAGATGGTTCATGGAGGCCTAGCTAGCTTTTTATAACCTGCACAAATCTTCCACCCAGTCAGATGTGGACAGATCTCTTTACCGTCTATCCGGGAACTTGGGTCTTGGTGTAAAGGGAGATGGCTCTGACTACCACTCTTCATTGTACAATCCCAGTAAAGGAGCTGTCAGTCTTTGAGTTTCTCCTCTTCCAGGGTTCTAAAATCCAAATAAGTAAACATCAACAAACCAAAATGCAGTCGATCTGCCCGGAACTCTAGCTCTCTTAACCTCTCAAGGTAAATAATGGTAAAATAGCTTCTCCTTTACTCTCTCAAGTTAAATAAATGATGAAAGATTATTTGAAGTGGAAACCATTGTGCAGGGTTTATTGTCTGCAGAAACCGTGGCTTGGGGACAGACAGGAATGAGTAGAAAGGCCACAGTCACCCCTGTTGCACAGACACAGGTTAATGGGAGCATGGCTAAGGGAGAGATGTGCGTGGTTGGGATCTAGGAGATGTTTATCAGGGAGGGAGAGTGTGGGTAGAGCTCACGAAAATGGATGGGACTAAAGAAGTAATATGCCCCAGCAGGAGAAGACAGCTCTCAACTGCTAGCGAAGTGGTGAGTGGAGTCTGAGGTTGATGATAAATGCTTGATGAGGGTGATTATGTTACACAAGACTGCTAGCCAGTCCTTCAGAGGAACCCACACTGCACAGATAATATCTGCATGCAGAAGACTTCTCCTGGTTTCAGAAAATGAAAATGGTATATACCTAAGCATTTCTGCAATACCAGTAGTCACATTACATTGGTCTCCTGGCAGCAAGCTGTGCTTGGGAATTGTAGGTCAGGACTTTGGGAATGCGGGAAGAAAATCCCACCCTAAGACTCTTCTCAAGACTCTTGCAAGGCCTTGGTATGTGCCACCAGTGCCGTGGTGGAATCTGATTTGGTTGGGTCTGAAACCAATTTTAGAAACCCTCTTGAAGTCATTTAAAAAAGCTCCTTCATATTAGACACAAAAGTAGCCTTCTTTAGAATGACAAAGACATCACAAACGATAACAGAGTAAACCTGGGAGTGGCTACTGGAGTCCTCCCCTTTCCACAGTTTTGTCTTTTTAACAGTACAGTTACTGTGTCAACTGTGACCTGAAAATTTGAAGTAGAATGTTCTAAAACTAAATATTAGTTAATTTTGTTAGTAAATAAGTAAGTTTTAAATTGCCCATTTTTAAAGTTGTTTCAAGTGTCATGGTAAACTGTTGCCCAGGGAATGAATTCTCCCTTGCTTCAAGGTACCCATACAGTATACACTGTCCACCTTCTCAGCAATCATCTCACAGATGAGAAGCACTGTTTTGATAGTCCAGGCTTTGTGTTCAGGAGGATACCTTTGTCTTGCTTAAAAATGGCTCTGAAAGGAACGAGTAAGCACGCCAAGGGGATCCCAGGGCATGAAACCTGAAGCACGGATTCACTGCCGCTGCATGGCAATGCTGCAGGACGTGCTGCTGAAGGTCTGCTGTGGGTAGGGCTCAGTATTATCTGCTGTGTCAGGCATCTACCAAAGTACATTCTGGAATATACCCTACATGCTTGATCTGGATGCTGCACAAATACATATACTTAAAAAAAATAGGATTCATTCTTTACTATTTACTATCAGCTTGCCCTACAGTTTCTTGTAGATAGTTGTCTCTGATTGTTTCCTTAAATGATAATATTTTTCTATTATTTTTACAAGGAGAATAAATTAGTCCATCATTTCTTATGGGTGACCCTTTATCATCTAATTGATAGCATAACAGAGGAGTATTCCCATGCTGGGAGAGGATCTCTGGCTCTCTTCAGGGAACTCCTGACTGATAGCACATAGAGTAGAAGAAGATGTAGCTTGCATCTGGAGGAAGCCCTTTCTTCTTTCCCAGAAACCATTTCTTCTCTGGTCTGTCCAGATGGCAGCCTGCTGTACACAAACATAGCACATCGGCTCAGACGCCCCAGTGCACTGCCCCTAGCCTAAGTCAGTGTGTTTGTGCACTTGTGACCTCACTACATGAAAAGACAGGAGGAGCAGCACGGGGTAGCCACACAGTCTTGGTCTAACCTGCTAAGTTAAACTGTCTATAAAATAAGGAAGATATTTGATTAATGCATTTGAATTTCATTTGGCTTTTGGCTTTTTTCCCCTTAATGATATCTATATAGAAAAGGACAGAAATATTGACAGACTAGAAAAAGGAAAGTAACTTTAGTTGTACTTAGAATTGGGACTAAGCTAGCCTCTTGTCATGAACTGTTTTGTTTAATGTTCACTGCAAACCCCGAAGACATCTGTCAGTGGTACTCCTCTACAGTAGACCAGAGTCTAGCCCTCTAGTTTTATGATTTTCCTGATATGATCCTCATAGTAATGAATAAAATTTATACCTACAGCTGCTACAGGGCCTAACGGTAATAATGCGTGATGCCTGTGGAGTCTGTTGGCTCGAGGCCAGTGTATTCATAATGAGAGGAATAGAAATTGTCCATGTTATGAGGCAGAAAACCCTCTGTTCATGGATGCATGTACAGGAGAGCTGCTGGCCCCATGTGCTTATGCACTGTGCAGCATCTTACCTAAAGGCCTTTTCTTAATGTGCTTGAGAACAGGTTTGGGAGCTGCTGAGGGATTGTCTGTGGAACAGGAAGGAGACCGGAGAGGTGCAGACTGTGTCCCAGAGCTCATAGAATTTTTCTATAATTCTATCAGTTCAGACAGTAGTGGCAGTATTATCTTCATTTTATTTATGAGAGAATTGAGGTTCATCAGGGTTGAATTAATTGACCACAATCATGAAGACTACTGGGCATTGAGCCTATAATCAAAACTCCATGTGTCCAAGACCAGTGTTCCTTTCACTGTGTCCCCCCAATGGAAATATTTCTTCAAAGAGACAAACACTGAGAAGAATGTGAGAAGAACAGAGGTATGTGCAGAACATGGGGGATGATTACAGTCAGGGTGTACTCTGAGAACTCATTCGTCTTCACTCCCCTCCATGTGCGCTGCTGCAAGTCTCTGGCATCTCACCGTGGTGCCACAGGCTCACAGCTGGAGAGCCCAGCGGACTGACATGTTGATTTTAGGATTCTCAGTTCCTATCAGCACAGCAAGCACTGCTTGGCAACTGCTCAGTGAGACACAAGCATCTGCTGCCCTTGCCTTTCTCTCTCTTCCTTCCCTATAGTCTGGGCACCTGGCTCTCTGTGGCTTCATCAAGACCCTTTTAAATGCAAAGAAACAGCTACTTCAAGTCAGTCTTTGTCTTAGGGTTTCTGTTGCTGCGACAAAACACCATGGCCAGAAAGCAAGTTGGGAAGGAAAGGATTTATTGGGCTTATACTTCTACATTGTCGTCCATCACTGAAGGAAGCCAGAATAGGAATTCAAACAGGGCAGAGACCGGGAGCCAGAAGCTGAAGCAGAGCATGGAGATTTGCTGCTTACTAGCTTGCTCTACTATGGTTTTCTCAGCCTGATTTCTTATAGAACCCAGGGTCAGGGATGGAGTCACCTACAATTGGCTGGGCTCTCCTCCATTGGTCACTAATTAAGAATCTTCTGCAGGCAAATCCTCACTTGAGGTTCCGATGACTCTAACTTATGTCAAGTTGGCATAAAACTAGCCAGGGCAGTCTTTTTCCAGAATACCAGTTGGAATCCAAAGAGTTGGTTTAGAGCAACCTCAGTACCCAATGGCTTATCACCAACTGGGGCCGACATGTGGCTTGATGTTCCCTTCCTTTCCCCCTATGTTCCATGGCTTGACTTAACTCTGTAAGCCAAGGTAGAATGATTGAGATTGATAGACAGACACACAGACAGAGATAGAGAGTCACACACATAGAGATAGACTCAGAGAAGAGAGACACAGAAAAAGGCAGATACACACACACACACACACACACACACACACACACACAGAAGGAGGGAGGGAGGAGACAGACATGACATTGAATTTTCCCCAATCTGACACATGGCTCTGATGTGGGATTCCCCCTTGTATGCTATGAATATGTTTTTATTGCCATTGATTAATAAAGAAGCTGCTGTTTCAGCCAATGACTTAGCAGAATAGGGCAAGGCAAGAATTCCAAGCAGATAGATGAGGAGAGAGTAGGCAGAGTCAGCAAGAAGCCATGTAGTCCCTCTGAAGACAGATGCTGGATGGAACTTTACCTGGTAAGTAATATATAGATTATTAGAAATGGGTTAGTTTAAGATATAAGAGCTAGCCAGAAATATGCTTAAATTTTTGACCAGTCAGTGCTTTAAATAATATAGTTTTTGTGTGATTATTTCAGGTGTTCTGGGAATGCAGAATACCCTTCTGTCCACAAATTGGCACACCAACGTGGTTGACTGTATCCACGTAAAACCTGAGAAAGCTTAAAAATGAATTTTAGATACAAAAGAACGGAGTTAAGCATGGCCTTTTGGTAGCAACATTTTCTTGGGTGGGCTCTGTTTGCTAGAAGCAAGCAGAGGCATGATTGCTTTAAGAGAAGTCTTCCTGATTCAGTGTAGCAGAGAAAAAAACCACCCACCACAGTTTTAAAATGATAGCTTCCTGGGTTGTGTTGCCAGCATGAACCCTGGCTCTTTAAGGAGATTAAGCATTTAAATGGGCTTTGTGAGCAGCATTTTACAAACTGCTTATTGGTGTGACATAGACCTGCTGTATACATGGAACTGGGGTGGTGTTCATGGTTCACAGAAGTAGTGAACAGACCTCCACCATGTTGGACTGGGTGGAGCTAAAAGACAAAGCAGCCTTGGTCCTAGCCACACCTGCTTAGCATTAAAAGAAAAGGCACTTCTGGTCAAAAAATAATTACAGATACACAATAAAGACAGATCCAGATTTAAAAAAAAAAGACCTCTAAATGGGTCACAGTGTGGATAAATGTATGTGGGTTTGAGAGAGAGAAGAAAAAGAGTATAGAGAGTTAGAAAAAAAAGCAAGTCATTTTTTTAAAAAAAAATCTTAAAGAGACAGAATAAACTTGTAGGAAAAGTAACAGAGTAAGGATAATAAGCCACATAAAGATGGAAAATACACAGAGAATCTGGAATATATATATATTCCAGATTTAAGTACAGAGAGACATTTCATATTGTGGGCTGCTAAGTTAACCCAACATATATACTTGAAAGGTATCTTGACTTCAAAATTTGGGGTAAGGAGATGTTGCTTTGGAAAAGAGGTTCTGCTTTTGTTTTCACAGAAGATGAGAACCTGTGGATTTCTCCCAGACTAATGTGGTTTGATGGACCAAAATCCCCTGAAAGGTTGCCGTGAACACCCTCAAAATTACTTTGCTCAACAAAAAGCAGGAAGCAGTTTGGAAAGAACTACACCCAAATTCCAAAGTATAATTTATAAAAGTTTGTTTACATTTAAAGGGGGATATGCTATAGATGATAATACTTTGCATTGGTGTAGATCTTGGTCTATTAATACAAATTTAAGATCAATTTTGTCATATGTATATTTCTGCTTTGATTAAGTTATTGTGTTTGTGAAACTCATATAAAAATGTAATGTATAATTAACAAATATAGGTTAATAGATAATCATCTGTAATAGTCAAGTTTGTAGGCATGTTAGTTAGGTTTTCTAGATATATAGAGATATATTTCAGTTAGATAGGTATTCTTCAGATCTCTCCAAGACTAACAGAATATGACATTTAAAATGTTTTAAAAATTTAGGACTTTTCATGACAATGAGACATGTCATGTCATCTGCTCCTGGTAGTACCATTCTACTTCAAGAGGATGGTGGGCATTGAAGAGGTTCCTTATGGAGTTTCCTGGCCATTTGGGCAAGAAACTGCTCTTGCCTGGACTGCTTGATGAATTGGACATGGAGGACCCACAGAAAAATGACTTCTGAAGTTGCCTAAAGAAGGTGAGACAGTCCTTCAGGATTCCTGCTTCATGAAAGAGTCTACCAGATATTCTGCTGGACACAGAAGAAAGTGACTGGCAAACTGCCAATATGGGCAGATCTATCTCTGAAATTTCCTGCTTCATGGAAGTCTTCCAGATGTTATGGTCCTGTAGGCTGAAAATGGATGCTCCAATACTGCAGAAGAACTTTGAGTGATTGTCCAGGCAACAAGATGTTTCTGTCAATTCTAAAGCTTTGGAAGTTGCTTACAATGTATTTTTTGTTTACTTAAGTAATATTATATCCTTCTGGAGTCTTTGATGGAGTTGATGAATAGTTATATTTTTTCCTTAGTTATGATAAAAGATAAAGTAGATATAAATATTGAAACTGTAATTCTTGCTTGATACTTGTTTAATTATATGCAATTTTACTATGTTAAAGTTAAAACTTTCCTTTTTATTTACACAGAAAAGGGGATGTGATGTGGGATTTCCCTCTGTATGCTATGAATATGTTTTATTGCCATTGGTTAATAAAGAAGCTTCTGTTTCAGCCATTGACTTAGCAGAATAGGCCAAGCTGGGAATTCCAAGCAGATAGAGGAGGAGAGAGTAGGCAGAGTCAGGGAGAAACCATGTAGATGCCAGAGGAGAAAGAGCCACCAGCAGGAATCTTACTGGTAGGCTACGAGCCTCGTGGTAAAATATGAAATGATAGAAATGGGTTAATTTAAGACATAAGAACTAGCTAGAAACATGCATAAGCTGAAAGGCCAAGCAGTGATCTAATTAATACAAATTCTGTATGGTTATTTTGGGAGTCTGGGTAGCCAGGAATGAACGAGCAGCCTCCCCCAACATGGCTCTCTTTGGGTTTGTCACTTTTGCCAAGTTTAAGTTGTCCTGTGAAGCTGTATTTTCACTCCCCTGAACTGTAATTCAAAGAGCTGAATGGCTAGTTAATTCCTTTCTCCTAATGGGAAGAAAGATTTCATAGTACACACATAGCATTGATGCTTATACTTTAGGATTTTCTAATGTTTTGTATTATGCTGGAACTTGGTAAGCACACTTCAAAATACCTGAAACTGATAAAAAAAAATAAAAAAAAATAACTGTGTCTATAAAGTCCAGCTGAAATGTAGTAGTTCAGTGGTAGAGGACTTACCAGCATGTAAAATGCTCTGGGTTCCATCCCTAGCATAGAAAGAAGGAAAGAAGATGAGGAGAGAAATATTCCTCAACATCACTTTTTCTTTAAACGATGAAGCTCATTTATATAGACACGTTGCATATTTTCCAGTAAATCTAGAAGCAGCCCAGAGTGTCTGGCATGCACTTCACAGAGCCTTGTAAAAATCTTTCCAGCACTTCACTGGAAACCCTTGTGGTTAAGAATAGCTACTTTAGGTTCAACTCAGCTCTGATTTTTTTTATATAGAGAATGCAAAATGTAAGCAAAAAGGCTCTTTCCCACCATGTGAATCCCATCCTATAACCGTAGCACATAACTTACTTACTCTTTTCAGTTTCTTCTCTTCCCAATAATGCTTATTTTTGCTTTTGTTTTATTTCACCATTTAAAAGTTCTTGAAGTGGCAGAGATCAAACCCAAGGTTTCACACTTTAGGCAATCCTCCACCACTTAGGTTTCACCATAAACATTTGTTTGAGACAGGGTCTAAGCTGCCCCAGACAGCCTTGAGTTCACTCTGTCATCGAAATGAGCCTTGAGCTTGTGATCCACTTGCCTTGGACTTCTGAGCAGCTGGGGTTATCTGCTTATTCCACGGGGCCTACCACATTGTTTGCAGTAGGGATAATGGGAGAAAGTTGACTTTCTGGGAAGTGCAGGCCTGAGAATCCTGTGCTTAGGCAAGCAACTCCCCACCATGACGAGCAGGACATCTAAACAGATCTATTCTATGACGGCTATGGGAAGCTTGCTTGCTCTTTTTGCCACCACACAAGCCATCCGGTAGTCACTGCTTCAGCAGTATGCACTTTGAGCAAGGTGTCAGTTCTGATCCCAGAACTGGCCTTTCAGGTGTATTGCCTTCAAAATACAGTTTTCTTCTCCAGGAAATGACAACAGGATTATTGATACTTGACCTTGGAATGATGATTAAAAGGTATAATTCTTGTGTTCCACGCATTTTATTAGTTTTTAAAGATATTTTTAAATACTAAGTGATCGATGTAATTACACACATATGTGCTAGCACACTTTGTTTTAATTCATGCCCTGTCCCCTCTATCCTATTGATGAATATTCTTGACACAGACCCAGATTTCTTCTATACATTTAAATTGTTTTGAATAGGAATTTTCATTCCTTTTAATGGCAATTATCCGTCTTGGCAATCAGATCCCTTAGAAGTAGGTGGTCTCTGGCGGCTTCTAGTCCAAGCCCCTCATTGTATAGGGGAAATATGAAATATGCCAGGTTCCTATCCAGAGTAATTCCCTGATAAAGAAGAGAAAGTATGTTGTCTATTGATGAGTTGATACTTAACAAATATTTACAGATTATTTTTTCCCCTTATTTTAGAATACCAGACTTCTGCCACAAAGTGTCTTTGTTACTGGAACCTGCACATTGTCTTGGTATTTTTTATGTTGCTGAGATAAAATATCCTGACAAAAGCAATTGAGGGGATAAAGGGCTTCTTTTAGCTCACAGTTCCAGATTATAGTTTATCATTTAGGGTAAGTCAAGCACCAGGAACTTGAAGCAGCTAGTCACAGTTACACTCAAGACCTGAGAGAATTAATGCATGTATGCTTGCATTTTTTTCTCCATTCTTAAATAGTTCACAATCTTCTGCCTAGGGAATGATGCCACCCACAGTGGCAGAGCCTTCTCATCTCAATTAACATAAATGAGATAGTACTTGCCCTTCCGCATTCTTGCAGGTCAATTGCTCATTAAGGCTCTCTTCCCAAGTGATTTTAGATTATACACAGTTGACAACTAAAACTAACTTAGCCCACAGAGAGGGGTGAGTGTAAGCAATGATTTTATTTTGTGGGAAGAAAGGAAAACTGAAGCTCCCATCATCTACCAATATTCTTGATCTACCTCCCACCCAAACACAGTCTCAGCAAAGCAGATTGACACAATAGTGGAGCATCTCTGGCTGCTGAACGTGTACATGCAGGAGAGGTGATGTGGTCCTTCTCACATGCTGGAGTCTGCCAGTTATGCTCCTATAGTCTTATGATGCTAGAATGGTGGACTTGGAAAAGTCTTTAGTGCAGACTACCAGATCCTGTCCCATTTTACTTATGATAAACTAAGTCAGGGGAAAGGTCTCTCAAGGACACGAATGAGTGGCTCACAGATCTGAGACCTGACCCTGCTGCTCCTACTGTGATGATCTGTGCTCAAATGGTTTGGGGACACCATTTTCTTACTGACTTTTGTTTATTGAGACCAAATGGTAAGGAATTTGAGGCTGAAGTTATGTGCATTCAAAGACAAGGGAAATGCTTTTGATTATAAGATCTGTGTTGTGGTTACTGGACAAATCTTGGACTTGCCCTCTCTCCCTAGCACAGGCTATGATATCATCTGAGAACTAAACTAAATGCATCTGGGAGAAATAGCATGACCCATTTCTGCTTTCTGCAGAGTTCTCTGTTACCTATGTAGTAGCACGTCTTTATGCTATTTTCTGCTAAAATTAACTCCAGTTTAGTTGTCAGAAATTCCTTGATCCTGAGAGGTAAGTGGTCACGCAAGTCCACATGGATGAAACACAACCGCGTTCAAGGATTCTGATGCCCTCATGGCCTGTGTCCACCTCTCTGGCAGACGATCCCCAGCCAGTCTTCTAGATGCCTCACCCCTTACGTGAAGGGGCTTCACTCATTTGCCATTCCGCTCCTCTATCCTTCTTCTCATCTTTTGGCCTTCAACTTTAACTTGGCACCTGGAGGTGCAGGAACTATCTCGAAAGCCTGTAAGATGCTGGAAAGCAACACAGTACGCCTGGTAGCCTAGGAAGAGAGTCTTGAGCCCAAAGATGACCTGAGCAGCCAAAGAAGTTAGTCCATTAATTTTCAATTTAGTCTCAGTCAGGTTCTTAGGATGCAGGTAGAAGGCAGCCAGAATCTTTTCCAAATAAATGGTCAGGAACTTGGGCTCCCGCCCAGTTGCTGATGCTGTTCTGTTCTAAAACCTCTTGAGCTGGCTGCCCATCAGTTCCATTACTGTCAGCGCTATTGCTTTCCAGGTTCCTGCTAGAGCGGCCCCAGTCACCTATGCTTGCAGCTTTCAACTGATTTACTCATGCAAAGTTCCGAAGTCTTCCACCTCCCTCCAAAAAACAAAACAAACAAAACACCAACACCATCAGAGTCTTCAGGGCAACACCCTGCTCTTCGGTACCTACGTTTGTATTAGTTACTTTTCTGTTGCTGTATTAAAATACCATGACCAAGGAGGCTTATAGAGGGAGAAGTTTATTTTGGCTTACACTTCCAGAGGGATAATAGTATATCATGGTGGCGGGAGCGTGACAGCAGGCAGCTGGAGCGGGAAACTTTGCACTCACAAGCAGGAGTCGAGAACTGGAACTGTAAGTAGCAGGAGTCTAAGATCGCTCAAAGCCCACCCCTAATAATGTACGTCCTCAGCAAGCTTACACCACTGTCCCAGACACTGACATCAACTTGTAACCATGTGTTCACATACCCTACGCTCCAACCACCACGGTGGAGGCTGTGATAGGAATATCCAGAAATACTTTTCTTCTCTTGAAACAAACTAACTAAAAAGGCCGTACTATAAGTCTGTCCCAACTCTGAAGAAGTCTAGGCATTCCCAGGTACCAGAGCATTGTGGGAACCTTTTTCTGGCTGGGAGTGACAAGAGACAATGCCTATGTGGGTGATTTCGTCCCATTTTGGCTGCTAAGGGGTTGTGAGAACTCCTCTTTAAACGTTCATCCATTCTAAGAGCCCTGCCAAGACTTTTCAGTTTCTCTCATTGCCACCCACTGCTAACTCCTGCCAGGAAACAGCAGAGAAACCTATAAAGGCTGTCCAGGGATCGCACGGACTGCTTCCCAACTAAGCCACAAGCCAAGTCCTCAGGTTTCAGCCTCCGTGGGTGGTGGCAGGGGTGGCCTTTTGTTTTGTTTTGTTTTCTGTAGGATCCCTGAAGTCCGTTCTGGAAAACTGAAAACAGCACTCAGATGCTTCGAAGGATTTTTTTTTTTCTCATGGACAACTGGAACCTTGGGAGCCAAAGGAGATTGTGGAGAGGATGTGAACAGATGGTCATTGAGGGTAGCTGACCGGGTGGGCTGGAACACAGGCCAGGACCTGCCACCTGAGGATTGTGCTTGGGATGTTCAGATGACTCGTGAGCAGCCACATGGGGAGCCCTGTTCTGTTGAAAACCATAAAGTTGAAAATGAAAAGAGATAAAGACTTAGGCACAGAAGGATATTTGTCTTCAGTGAAAAGGGCAAATTTTAAAGACTTATTTTATTTTTTATTATGTGTATGTGTGTGGGTATGTACATGCAAGTTCAAGTGCCCCAGAGGTCAGAGACATAAGATTTCTTGGAGTGGAATTATAGGCAGTTGGGAGCTGCCCAACATAGAACTCTAACTAACATCGTCTGTAAGACAAAGTGCACTCTTGACGGCAGAACTCTCTCTCCAGCTCAAGCAAGACTTTAAAAAACAAGATGCATAGAGCTTCAAACAAAAAACATTAATGCAATATTTTAAAAGTTCATTCTTCTTCACTATAACACGAGGAATAATATTTACAATGCATGTAATCCATGTGATTATAAAATTAGACATGATGATATTAAATTTATAATGAACTTCTATTAGTCAGACAAAAGACATGGGTATCCCAGTAGGAAAAAAAGGCCATTAAAGTAACTAAATGGGGTGTGTGAAAGTATATATATATATTTACAGTTGTTAGTTACATTGTATATAAAGTATCTGTAGTTTTGTACAAAGAGGAAAGCTGCTTATTCTCACTAGGAAAACGTACAAGCCAAGGCAAAGCCAAGAAGCTCCACTAAACCTGAACTATTTTAAAATTTGGTAACAACAATTGGCAAGGATGTGAAGAAATGCTGCCCCATCTTCTTCTGGCAATCTGACAGAATCCTCTTAAATTATAACACCCCCACACCGTTTTCCTGAGCCAAGCCTCATCCCAGAGCCCCTGAGGTAGCAAAAGATACTAATTGAAATGTTGTTCATAGTATTGGAACAAACTATCAAAAGGGAGACCGATGATTTAGATTAAGTTGTGATCACTCTATAGAATATTATGCATTATTTAGAAAGCACTATCTAGGGTTTTGTGCTTTTGTTGTTGTGGTGTTTTGAGAGAGATTTCTCTGTGTAGCCTTGGCTGTCCTAGAACTCACTTTATAGACCAGGTTAGCTCCGAACTCACAGAGATCTGTCTGCCTCTGCCTCCTGAGTGCTGGGATTAAAGATGTGCGTGACCACACCTGAACGGCTTTTCTGCTTGAGTAGAGTTCTTGAAGATGTTTTGCCGAAGGAGAAGAATAAGATGCAGAATTATAAACAGAGTAACTATTTTTTTTATTGAACATGATCTAAGATCTTCTGTAAAGGTTTACTTTAAAAAACAAAGGTTCATTACTGTATAACTATATTGGGTGGATCTAGATATTAAGAATTAAATATGGCAACATTTATAAAAAACCGGAAGTGGGGAGAAATAAGAGTTCTTACAAGGTGGAGAGGATGGAGTGTGTGTGAGTGCTGGGAGCCGATTTGAATAGCTGCCATTACAAGATGGCATTTGGCCCCAGCCTCGCTTGATAGATAACTCCATATTAGGGTTGCAGTCCTTCCACCGGAAAACAGGGTGAGTTGTTGTGATCTAGCTGCCCACACTTCCCCTGACCAGTCAGGGAAACATCCTGGTCTGTAACTGACAGGGATGTTCCCCTGCTTTTTTTCCTGCCGGTGGGTCTCCAGAAAAGCAGTTAAAGTATCAAAGTATCAAAAGTTGCTAGGCAGACTCCCTATATAAGCAGTTATAGTTCAGGGCTCCAGGCCCCTTGCTTTCTGCTCTCCCTACAACCAAGAGGCTCCAATAAAGCGTGATTTGAGAAGAATCCTCGTCTGGTGGCTGTTCCTTCCTGCTGGTCAGAAAGTTCGCCGCAAGTGAGGAACTCCTGATATAGGCTACTCACCTGAGATTTCTTTTAGAACCTCTCTTGGGAAGAGTCCCCAGTGGGGTGCTGTCGGTCCTTCCAATCTGCACAGATACCACTCTTTGGTCATTGACAAATTCATTTCATAACTAAAGAGAAAGTCACTATGGGTGTTGTCTCATCCTGAACCAAAGGGGAAAGACTGGCTGTTAATGAAGCAGGACTAGGCCAGCATGGATATGCTGGAGTTCCTGTGTCCTCCGCCCTTCCTAACCTCAGCCTTCACTGAACACTCACTATGTGCCGATAGCTGTTCTAGGCACCAGAAACATAGTGACTAATGCGGCATAATCCTTGATTCTAAGGTGCCTTCCATTACAGGGGACAATCCATACAATAAACATGTCAATATTAATGTTCACATGGGGATAGAGGTATAGTTATGAAAACTTTCTAAAGGACTACTATTCATTACACCCAATCAGACTGAGGGTGTCTTCAAAGTAAAGAGGAAGGCCAGACATTGCTAGTCTTGCTCCAGTGAAATCTCTAGGTTCGAACACAATTCTGAACCCTCTCAGGTACTCAGTAATATTTGTGGAGAGAAATAATAATGCACTGGCAAATAACCCTCCCTCCCAGGAACCAGATCTGAATATGTAGTTTTAACCTGGATGACGTTCTAAGGGAATATTTGAAAAAAAAAGAAACAAAAGAAACACCTCTGGGTCAGGACAGACACTGGGGTGGGCTTCTCTGAACCTGTTTCTGCACAGGCTTTATCTTACACTATGGATGGATAGAATTAAGACTTGAAAAGAATGCTTCATGTGGGCTATTTCATGGGCCATTTCCTTTATCGTCTATCAGTTAGACCAAGTGACATGTACCTGCCTAGCTCCCTTTCGGAGAAGTAAAAGCCTCTTACGTGGCAAGAAGGGCAAGGAGAAAACTGAGTGGAGCAGGGGTCTAGAAGTATCTACTGGTGACACATTCTTTTGTTTAAAATATAAACATAATGTTTTCTTTTAAGGATATTAAACTAACTTTGTTAGTCACAGGAAAATGGAAAGGAAATCACAGAGATGTCCCATGTCCCCTTGTCCCTACTCATGCACGTCTAGACATCTTGACTATTGACATTCCTATCAGAGACAGACATCTGTTATAAGTCCTTGAGCGTCATTGACATCACCTAGAGTCTGTAGCTGACGGCAGGGTTCATTCCTCAGACTGTAGGCTCTCTGTTGTTCTCTGCGTTGGGAGAAATGTAGAACGGTGGAATTCCCTGTGGCGTTGCATGCTGCATAGCTGTCTTGGCCTCGCGATTTTTTGTGTTCTAGCCACACATCCCTTCCTCCCACTGATGTGAGAACGGGTTGAGAGTGCCTTCAGGAAGTGCTGTTCGTAATGAATATGTTTAGGGAAATGGCCTCAAAATTCTTCTGTTCAGATTCACTTTTAAAAACAAATTGCAGGGGCTGGAGAGATGCCTCAGTGGTTAAGAGCCCTTGTTGTTCTTGCAGAAGATCCAGGCTTTGTTTCCAGTACCTGCATGGCAGCTCACAATCATCCAGTTCCAGGGGATCTGATGCCCTCTGGCTGGGCACCAGTCATCCATCCTGGATGCATGCATACACATTAGATAAAACACTCATTTATATAAAAATTAAAAATTCCAGATCTCAATAATGGTGGTGATCTGTAACAAGTACACTTGTATTTTATTTTCTAACTTTGAAAATATGATGCACGCAAGCTCTGAGTCCCAATAGCTAAGACCGAGATCAGTATTTTAGTCAAAGAAAAGGAAATTCTACGCTATATTTGAATGTCATTTAAAGGATGGAATACACACTCTTTTAAAACATCATTTCCCCCCTAATTTCTTGCACATAAAATTTAAAAAAAATGCCTGTCTACTCAGACTGAATATTTTTATCTTTCCAAGATACATGTGTTGAAGTCCTAATATCCCAAGCAATAGAAAGAAGTCAGGATGAAGCTTTTGCGAAGTAGATAATAAAGTCATGATGGTGGACACCTCAGGATGGGTTTAAAAGAACACAGAGAACATCTGTTCTCTTCCTCCTTTCCTATGTCTACACACAATCACACACACACACACACACACACACACACACACACACACTCACTCACACGCTCTTGCAAACAGAGGGAGGGAATGTTCACCACCCAGTGACCTAGACAACAGCTCGACTTTGGAAGTTCATCCCCGCACAGCGAGGAAAATGTCTGCTGTGAGAACTCCCTAGTTGTGAAGGCAGCCCGGGCTGACTACGACATTGTTTCTTTCAAGGGTCTTGGTCATCTTGTGTCTACCTGTTCTAGTTTTGCTCATCTCAAGAATGTGGGCATTATGGTCTCTACACTCCTGATCCTTTTAAATGGAATTCTTTTCCAGTGGTGGTTTAGTGTTAGAGACACCGCCCTTAGGACTTCATTATGAAGAGAGAGTTCAGAAGAGAAAATTAAACAAGAAATCATTGCACATGTAGTTCTGATGAATGAAGGACAAAGGATATTCAAGTGACATATATTAAATGTTGTCCTCTCACAACTGCAAAAAAAAATAGTACATGTTACAAAACTTCAACCAACCAGAAATATATAAAAAAAGGGTGAAGTCTCCATCTTGCTACCTCATTATAACATATGCTACTCTTCTTACTAGAGTTCTTACCTATTAATGATTGACATTAATAGTGTCAGATAGTCTCCAGATTGTGTGTGCGTGCATACATGTTGGTAAGTATACATCCAGGTAGGTATAAGCTCTTCATATGATTAAAAATTTGAAGACAAGGTACAGTAAGCTCTTATTTTTCAAAGTAAAAGGTCTGTGGATGAATTTATCTAATGAAGGAGATCTTTGGTGGGAAGGAGGGATGGGAGTTGAGATTCAGAGCCTGGCTGCAAGTCTTCTGTGTTGCAGCCTTGTCGGAGACCAGTTTCAAAATAGAACTGCCTGGGAGAACTTAGCAGGAACATCAAGGGAAGATCTGATCATCATGGTCACCAGATCTGCAGGGCCGGAAGGAGCTAGGACAGAGTGTAAACATGCAGGGAACTACCATGAAAGGACTCACCCATCTCAACAGCTCTCCTCTACCCCTCCTGCACACAGAACCACCTGGAACTGGTTAGAGTCAGAGGAATCCAAGGACTTCACCTTTCAGCTACACAGTGAATGTAACCACACCCAAGTCCCACATCAACACTGCAGATATGTCAACTGAGAGCATAGCGTCAATAACAACATAAATCAAGCAAAGCTATTAACACCAGTTGTATAAATTCCAAAGGGGTAACAGAAAAAGCACACACAAAAAAGATAACATAAGTCCTCCAATAATTTTATGAAACCTACAGAAATGGCATCTAGTGAGAATGAATTAGGTAGAATACCAGAAAAATTAAAAGAATGGTCAGAGAAACCAAGGAAGCGTGTTGAAAGAAAGCAAAGTACATCCAAGTTTGTGAAAGCAATCCAAACAGAAAGAAGCTGCTGATCAAGAAGACAAACTGGAATGAAGTAAGGAAAGTAGCACAAGAGAGGAGAGAGGAATTCAATGAAGAGACAGACATGCTCAGCATGAACCATTTTCAAATTCAAAACCTGAAAAACATAATGAGTTAAGTAAATAAGCTCTGTGGAGAGTCTCAGCAGTAGAGGAACACAAGCAGAGGGCAGACTATCTGAGCTTGAAGAGGAGGTGAAGAAAATGGATCAATTAAACAAGGACAAAGATAGAATAGTAAGAAGGTGCCAGTGAGAATTACAAGAAAAAAGCACCGCACTGAGAATCCAAGACTTTGGATAGGAAGCATAGAAGAAGAAGACGGATTTAGTTCTAAAGGCACAGAAAACATTTCCCCACCCAAAGAACTGTAGGAGAAAATCTTCAGGAGGATAAAAAGAAATGTCAGTCAGATACATAAAGTAATCAAGGCACCAAACAGATAAGACCAGAGAATCAAGAACATATTTAAGGCAGTGAATATGCAGGGCATACAAAGTAAACTGAAAGCAAAAAGAAAGAAACATATGTAAAGGCAGACCCATGAAAATAGCAGTGGATTACCAGGTGAAGCTTGAAAAGCCAGGAGGCAGGACAGGCATGCTTCAGATTCTGAAAGACGACAATTGCCAACTCAGACTACTATACCCAGCAAAACTGTCTATCACAGCTGAAGGAAAAATAAAAAATTTCCCATGGTAAGAACAAGCTATAGGAATTTATGATCACTAAACCAGCTCCGTAGATAATACTTTAAGGAATGTTTCAGGGTGAAGAGAAAAATAAATCCATTCACGAGGCCACACTAAACCATAAACCATGCTAGAGTCATAGGCAAACAGAAAGGAAGAGGACAAAACCAGATCCTACAAAATCAACAACGTGGCAGGAATCAATATACCTTTCCGTAATAGTTCTGAGTATCAAGCACCTCAACTTCCTGGTGGGAAGGCACTGACTCATATACTGGACAAAAGAGCATCAACTGTCTATCTGTTTCTTCCAAGACATGTGCCTCACCACAGAAGGGAGATACTACTTACAGCGAAATGATGGAAAACACACTTAAAAAAAATGAATGTAGGAAGCAAGCAGGGATCACTGTACTAATATCTGACAAAATATGCTTCAAACCAAAACTGGAGAGAAAAGATAAAAAGGACCACTTCAGACTCATTAAGGGAACAAGGCACGAAAAGGACATCACCATTCTAAATGTGTATGTTCCTAACACAGCCATTGAGTTTTATTTTTTAAATCCTATTAGATGTAAAGTCATCACTTAACATCAGCATAATGGCAGTAGGAGGTTTCAATATCCCACTCTCATGAATTAACAAGTCTTCTTCCCAACAAAAAAAAGAGAGACATATGGAAATTAAATGACATCACAGATCAGATTCAATAAAAATTTGCAGAGCATTATCCATCCAAATACATGTTCTTCTCAGCAACCCACAGGATTTTCTTCAAAACGTGTGGCAACAGGCATTATCCTTTTGTTCTGGGTCGCATTCTGATCGCTAGTAAAGTTGAACATATGTCATGAGCATATTTTCCACTAATTATCCCTAATAAACTGAAAGTTTTAGGAGGGAGTGTTTGAAGTTTTACTACAAGTTTACTACATTAGAATTCTTCTCATCTTTTAGGATATTCGTTCACATATCTCAAAGTTTTTCTTCTCAGACACATTTTAACTTCTCTACTGTGTTTAGTTATTTTTGTTTTTCAGAAACTAAAAATAATCAGAAGAGTGAGTTGGTAACTTTTTTTTAAAAAAATGATTTTGAAGTTGTTGGTAGCCATTTAGAGCAAGCGTCTATCCTAAGATTGAAAACAAGACCATGGATGTTCTACCCACCTGGAATTCATTTTAGTAAACTATGAAATAGGTTCTAAGTTTCAAAAGTGTAGAAAATTTATCTGAAGCCATTTTTAGACAATCTTATCCCTCTAATATATGCCACTTTCCATGTACATGTATCAATTTCATAATTTGTACTTTCCTATTCATTGCTTTTCTGACTACATTTGCATTATATAACTCTAATTATTAGTTGCATGGTGTAGTTTTTATAGCATTGCTATTTCTACCCAATTGTTTTCCAAATATTGTTGGCTATTTTGGTAAATTTCCTGCTTTTGATTCCAAGTTCTAAAACTCATGTTTCCCAAAATAACCACTGAAATTTCTCCTTGAATAGCATTGAATTTGTGTATTATTCAGGGATAATTGATATCTTTATAATATTCTTTCACTTATGAATGCAATATATCCTTTCAAGTTTCTTTTATGCTGGATCAAAATTTTATAGCTTTTATGTTTTATTCTTGAAGTTTATGTGTGCATTTAAAAATTTTTGTCTTATACATATGAGTCCTTTGCCTGCATGTATGCCACGGCATATATAGGTACAGTGTACACAGAAGTCAGAAGAAGACTTTGCATCTCCAGGAACTGGCTTTACAGATGTGTGTGAACTGCCTGTGTTTCCTGGAAATCAAACCTGGGTTCTTTGGAGGAGCAAAAAGTGCTGTTAACCACTGGGCCATGTTTCCAGTCTCTGCACATTTATGTTTATTCTACCTACTTTTTCACTTAATGGTCGTTTCATTTTTTACAAAGATGTATTTTATTTGTGGGTATAAGGATAACTATTTTGGGTACAGTTAGAAATTACATATTTGTTTAGGAAAATGTCAATAGTGAGTTCTCCTTAGTGCCCGTGACCTTTCTAGCATGGGTAGTTGGCTAGACTTACTGTATCAGGCATGAATTACCTACTATTGAGTGGGACTTGGACCCAATTAGATAGCTCTTAGTTAACATAATGTTAAAAATGCCACTATTGTACCGCTGTGGATAGTTTACCATGCTGATCGTTATTGTGGTTTGTTGGTGTACTACTATTACTAGTTTCCTTTAGCAGGTTGCTTAGCACCCACTGATCCTATGAAAGCTGGTCCTCAGGGAGAAGCCTTCTAGGTCAGTTCTGGCTCAATGCCTCCAAGTCTGGTGTCTGAAGTGTGTGGCATCTTCAGTAATAGGGTCTTGCTGTCAAGTTCTGAGAGGCAATAAAGGTTCAGCTCCTTTTTTTGCAGCACATGGAGACAGTTACAGGAGATGATTGGTCAAATTGTAGAGAACAACTAATCATAGTGTTCCCAACTCCAGCTGATACATCTACAGCACAGTTCTTAAACTTAAGGCTCAAGGGAAACTTGCAAAAGCAGAGGTGGAAAAATTACAAGCACCAGCAGAACGCTTGCTGTAAGGCGGTGCCTCCAAGACATGATAGGGAGGCAGCATCTGTGAAATCTCAACATGGTTACTTAAAGACCTGCATAAACAACATCACCCAATGGCAAGCCATGGGGATGGAATAAATTTCTCAACTGTCTACTCCTACATGAAGCATCAATGACTGCTGAGAGTGAGAACCAGTTTTTTCAGGACAAGCACCCTGGCATGTTATTCAATGATAACTGGTTATCCAAAACAGTTGCATGTATACCTATGTAACAATAATAATTGAAGAAGAAGAGGTCATGAATTTGAGAGGAAGCGAGAGAAGGCACGGGAGTGTCGGGGCCAGCCTTGATGGGGCTCGCATGCTCCAGGGTAGGGGCATGGTGATTAGGTAGGTGAAACAGAGCTATGAAAGAAATACAGAGACATAGGCTAGAACTGGGAGGGCAGCCCAGTGAATACTGAATACGCTCATGTTTATTTTTCATATGTTTATATACCCCAATCTAAAAAAGGGGGGAAGAAGATAAAGAATTGCTTTAACATGACAGAAAGGACCGATAGAACAATTATTCGCTTCAATACTTGAAATATCAATCAACAATATCTTTTAGTTAAATACTCTGTTGTTTAGGCAGGACATGTAATGACCATACCGTAGATCAAGAATTCTGCAGGCAACCATTCCCTGGGTCAAACCTCCTGTCATATCCGTCAAGGAGCAGGAATAGGCTTGAATTCTCTGATCTTTGGTCAAGGTGGAGTGGGTCCACCTCTATGGGCCATCAATATCCAAAACACCAAGTAACTATACCCTAGGTCAGGATGTCTTTTAGCCACTCCTTAAATCAGATTTCTTGTCAATAACTTTGGAAGAGCAAGAGTAGGCTTAAGCTCTCTGACCTTCAGTCAAGGTGGAGTGGACCCACTTCTGTGGGCCCCCCCCATAGAAGGAATTGAAGAGGGAAGGGGAAAGGGTGTGAATGATGTAAACACAATAATCATATATTAAATTCTCAAAGTTATGGAAAATAAATTATTGACTTTTATGTCTTCATATGTATGTGCGTGGCTGTGTGCACACAAATGCAAGCCCATGTGGAAGCTGGAGGCCTTAGATTCCCCCCTGGATCTAGAGCCATAGGTGGTGAGGAGCAACCCAATGTAGGTGCTGGGAAGCCAACTTAGGTCCTCTGTAACAATATGTATTCTTAGCTGGCAAGTCATCTCTTCAACTTCTAATTATGATTTGCAATGAAATTCTTCCCCACTATGTCATTTAGACTTGTCATTATCCAAACAAGATGGGGAAAGCTGTTGATGCATTTGCATGTGCTAGCCCTACTGATATTCTTCTTCTGTTTTTTTTTTTTTCAAGTTCTTTTCGGGTGAATAATCTTCTCCTGTGAAGGGCTAGGGAGGAATTAGTTTCGGCTTTGCAGGTCACAGGATCTCTTTTTCAGTTACTGAACTCTGTTATTGTAGTTAAAAAGCAGCATAGTCAATAAAACTATTCATACAACCACGCTGCTGCCTGGATTTTGCCATAGACATGGTCTTTACTCACTATATTCTAAAGATGCAAATACATTAAGTTCTCATGTTTTTTTTTTTTTTTGTTGCCATGGTTTAGTTTACATATCATGTGGTTTGAAGTGTGTGTTAAAGACTTAGTGTCTAGGGTGGTGTGATTGATAGGAAGGGCCCAGTAGGAGTGGGGTGCATCCTTTTAGGGAGATTATGCCCCTTTTTACTGCCTCCTACTTCTTTTTCTCACCCCAATTTTCATTCTATCCTCCTTTTACTCTCCTTCCCTTCCCCTTTATCCTTCCCCATCTTCTTTCTTCCTCCAGGCTAGGAATGGAGCCATAGGACTTTGCCCTACAGCTCTGCCCTTATCACAGGCCCACAGCAACCAGAGCAGCTTCTCATGGTCCAAAATGCCTAAAACCACAAGCCAAAATAGTTCTGTTCTTTGTCCAAGTAATTTATGTCAGGCATTTTTAAAAAATGGTGACAGAAAGCTAAGCTTCTTTCAGCACATAGAAGGTCTGCACAGTTTTGAGCAGAAACGGTAATGATGAGTCCTGTCTGGTTTCTACACAAGGTGTCAGGTTTTTGGCAGACGTATTTATTTAGTTAAAGATGATGTTTTCCATTCCTAAGTTATCAAGTCATTAAGTGAGATTGTATTTTATGGAATGATATGTGATCATCTGCCAGTACCTTCCTTATCAGCTGCCTTCTGCGAATAAGCAAAATGCCTGTGTTGAACTTTCCCAGTTTCTGGAATAAATGATTCAACTTCCTGTAGCTCATTTAGAAAGCATCTTTATTTCTAAATACATTTTTGTCATCTTTCTTTCCTCCCCTTCCTTCCTTCCTTCCTTCCTTCCTTCCTTCCTTCCTTCCTTCCT
>NW_004949107.1:3360840-3361595 GCF_000317375.1 Microtus ochrogaster | reverse complement strand
ATTTCCAGTGATGGGCCATGAAAACCCCACCTACATCTCCAAATCTCCTCATTTTGTTCCTGACTGTTGGAGCATGTCTTGGGTCATTTCTTACAGCCAATGCTGGAACAGTTTAGCTGAGTGGGAGCATAAGGCATTGGAAGCTCTGTCACAGCCTAAAGTATCCTTGTTGTCCCTCGTTCCTCTTCCGCTCAGGTTCAGTGAAGGCTGTTACACAGTGAAGGTAGACGGGGAGAGGGTTCTGGAATATGGAAACCTTTAAGGCAACAACCTCCGCCAAAATAAAAGCAGGAAAGGGGTGACCTCATGCAGTCTTGGAGAAGCAGAAGGATGGCTGATCCTTCCTCAGCCACTCCCTCCACTTCGACCATTACCCCTCTCTGTTCCAGGAAAGAGGCTGTACGGAGTAGAGTACTGAACGAGACTTTTGCTCTGGCGCCTTCATGTGCAGTGACCAGGCACCTTGGGCTGTGCCCCCTTCAGTTCCGACAATGGGGACCTTTTTTTGTTCCCTACAAGGCCTCTCCCATACATAAACTGCATCTTCCCCTCCCGGGGCGGGGGGGGGGGGGAAGCTGGAATAAAGAGCCAATCATCTAGCACCTGCACTTACAGTGTGAATCATGATTGGTTGCTGGGACCTGGGGACTCCTATGAAAACGGGGAGAATGGGAAACTCCTCCGTTGGATTCTAGGCCCAGAGTAAAGGCTGGGAAGCTCCTCACTGTCTCATTGTCATGGACCCGGTGGTCTTG
>NW_004949107.1:3336636-3360740 GCF_000317375.1 Microtus ochrogaster | reverse complement strand
GGGAGGGGAAGCTGGAATAAAGAGCCAATCATCTAGCACCTGCGCTTACAGTGTGAATCATGATTGGTTGCTGGGACCTGGGGACTCCTATGAAAGCGGGGAGAATGGGAAACTCCTCCGTTGGATTCTAGGCCCAGAGTAAAGGCTGGGAAGCTCCTCACTGTCTCATTGTCATGGACCCGGTGGTCTTGGAGACTGGCTTCCGCATGGCCCAGCCCCACACTTGTAAAGGACTGAGAGTGTCTCCAATGAAAAACAGAGCTCCATCAGTGGCTTCCCTGGAAATGACTCAGAGCCAGCCCTGTTGGAGCCAGCAAAGCCCAGCTTCCTGTGCAAGAGAAACAAGATAGATCATTGTGTGGGGACAGCTGGTGGAGGGAAAGTTGGGGAATGAAGGGCTTGGCTTATTCTCTGGAGTCAACCTGCGGGAGAGTCAAGAACATAAAACCCCATAGCCCACTCATTGGGCCGGGGTGACTGACTTTGCAGCCCTCCTGGACCAGCTGATGAGCGAGCCTCCCCTTTATGCCCAGTGCTTGCCAACTCGGTCCTCAGTGCTGCTCAGTCCTCGGCCCTGGGTTTCTGGAAGCCGTTTTCTTCCGTAGCACAATTTGAGTCACCAGTAGGTTGCCTTTCCTTGTTTTTTTTGTGGTACGTCTACCTGTCTATCAAAAATATGAAAGCCTGGAAGGTATCACATCGTATCCGAAGAGCACAAGCAGAATCTGGGAAACAGAGTGCAGTCTCTGAAGTGACTTGGAGGTTTTTCCTACAGTTATTTGGCTATTACAATAAGAATGGGTATAACGGCGAGGGTGTACGTGGGAGGACAGGAGGAATATGGGTGTTTCCTGCACTTTCTTTTCTATTTTGCTATGATTCTAAATCTTCTCTGAAAATAAGGTTTATTGATTTTTTTTTAAAAAAGGTTTTCAGTTGGGGCGGGGAATACAGCTTATTGGGCCACAAGGCACCGAAACACCATCAAGTCAAATTAAAACCAATCTGAAAACAAGGAAAAAATTTCAAGAAAGAATATCTATAGTCAGATATGAAAAATAGCAGAAACCAACACTGCAGTGTTAAGAAAGTGCAAAACGATTAAGTTCTTAGGAGTAGCAAACAATGAAGAACATAGACCTAAATCTTTAATACTTAATGTACAATCAACATGTTCTATCAACAGTATGTAAAAGAGATCCTGATTTGCATTTGTACAGATATTGCATTCATCATCGCAAAACATTACAAAGTTAAAATGTGGCATAGGAAAAGCTATAAAGCAGTTGCTTGAATGAAACCGACATGAAATTACTGCTGTCTGGTGTTAACCAACCATGTCATCATGTCTAGGAACAGCCATTATATCCTGGGATGGCTTATTTCTACACCATTGTGTTATATAGCAACCATACTTTGTACTCAAGTCAAGAGAGTCAGGAACTGAATTTTCCAAGTAAAATATGCATCGAAGACATACAAACTTAAATTCATATATTTTTCTGCTGTTGTTAGGGGTAATGACTCCTAGCAATTTCACTGGTAATTCAGGCAAGACAGGCTTAGACCTCAAAGGATCGTTGCGTATATGTACATGGCAGAATAGTCTGGATTAGCTGCTTCAGTGTGTGTGCGTATGTGTGTGTCTTAATGTAAAACTCCTGTTCTTAGAGCTTTAGTTCTATAGAAGTCACCTAAGTATTTGGTAATTGTCTTCAAGTTTGCCCTTTGTAGTCAAACCAGTAGGTCAAGATTTTCCTTTTGGAAAATGGAGGTTAGTGGGTTGCATCAGGTTAGCAGGTGTCCAACAATGGTGGATACATACAGAGCGTAACACCTTTTCTTCACGACCATCCATTCTTAATAGAGTTTGCTTAGGCAACACAAAAATGATGGTGGGGGTGTCTGTGTTATAATTCCTTTGCCTCTTGCTCGTTGGCTAGATACTTTATTTACCCTCTAATGCCTAGACAGCAGCCTCAGTTCTGGACATGACACCGTAACACCGAGATACTGACGAGCAGACGTAGGCTTCTCTGGGTTTGGGCATCATTTGTATCCGCACAGATATCTGTGAGTTCAAGGCTCATGCCTAAGCTTGTGATGTTTAACTTTGTCTGTACATTAGAAGGGACATAGGACTTTCTAAAATAATAAAAATTCTCAGATTTTACCCTATAGAGATTCATATTTGATTATTCTTGGGCATGACTAGGTTTCAACAGTTTTAAAACCCTCTTTTGAGTGACCATGTTTGCACTTGATAGACTTCAGGAATACACTGAGTAACCCAAACAGCATAAATATTATGGCTTTCCAGACACTTCCAGAGTAATAAGTGAATGACATTTGTAAATGTAAAAACAAAATAATTGGAGTTAATGTCATATTAGCATATGCAAACCAACGAAGTGTTATGTTATTGAATCTCTTACACTAACAAGGTCATATTGGCAGATGACTTGAGAATGCTACGCATTGAAATTCTTCTAGTAGTTGTGAGCTGGCAGTAATTCTTATGTTAACCCAGAATCCGCAGCTCCTGCTCAGACCAGCATTAAGCTTGTGTCTGTCTTTTCTTCCTGTAAGGATTCTGAAATGACCCTCCTCTCCTTCACTGTGGCAAGGACCCACCTAGTTTATCTTGACCCTGAGGTTCACACTCGCCTAAGAGAAAAAGAGACTTCTCCCCATCACCCTTGCAGAACCATTCTTAAGCAAAGATTTCAATTTCAAATTTTGATTCTACTGAGTTTTTCTAAAGCATGCAGATTTTTTAAGTTAAAAAATGAATTCCCTAAAAAAATATACTTTACAAAATTCAGTGCTACATAAAGAGGACAATACACTGCAAAAAAGTTACAAAAATACACCTGCATTTACAAATTCTATCTAAATGTGGCTCTGAGAATACAAAGTCTCTGGAACCGCAGGTGTGGCTGGGAAAGGGGGGAGGGGTTAAGGTTTTACAGCCCACAAGGCAGGAAATGTAAACAGGTCATTATGTGATTATACAAACACATCCTTATCAAAAGAAAGGAGAGACTAAGCAAAATTTTAACATCTGCTCTTAAGTGGGACCAGCTCATTCAATGTGGAAGGTGGGAAGGAGGTCGGTGTTTAGGACTTGTTTCTTAGGTAACCAAAAATCTCCCAGGATTTTAGCAAGATGTCGCAGAACTTTAGCAAGACTCAGATTTAGATATTTGCCCCTTTCAGGATTAAGGTTATGTTGAAAAAAAAAAAAAGTGTGTGTGTGGGTTGAATTTTGGAAAGGCCACACTTGTGGCCAAGTCAAAGGCATAGTGGTGACTGCAAATTTGCTTTCCATGTGTCAGGGAGTCTCTCCCCTACCCAGGCCCTTTTATTCCACTCTGACTTTGGGCAAGGTGGGGACAGTGGCTGTTCTGTAGAAACGATGAAGATGGTACAGATGCGGACTTTGTCCTAGGCTGTCTATTAGAATCAAAGCTGGGGGTGCATTTCGGGAATTCTGACTGGATTAAACTGTAGGGTCTGGGGACATCCTCCTAAACTCTTCAGGGACTTCTCATTGGCAGTGAGGTGAAAACAGGTATATGACTGTCCCTGCTTTGTCTTATACAATTGTAATCAGAGGACCAAAATGAGTGGCTGTAGATGGGGTCACCATCAGTGAGTGATGGGGCCCCTTTCTCAAGTCTTTTTTTCTCCAGCGTTGGCTCAGGAAACTTTGGTATTTGTTGGGATATCCTGGTGGTACTCTGAAAACTCCGTGGGTGGAAGGAGAATTAGGCTGACACTCTACTGGCTGGAAATGTCTCATGGTAGCCCAGCCCAAGACCCAGTCTTTTAGTGTTTATGAGTCCAAGACTCTTTTATGTCTATAGTTTGGGGATGGGGTGGGAGTCTAAAGAACAGCACAGAGAATGTTCAACAAATGCCTAAACAGCTAGAATGAGATTTGCTGCCTCCCCAGGTCTTCTATCTATGAAGCTCACGGTAGAAGGACTCACAGAAAATTTAGGATTTAAGAGATTATCCTTTCCCATCATGAGGGTAAAAAGTAACTCTCATAGGGCATAACAATAGGGGTTCCTTGTAGGTCATGTGTTTGTGCTCATTGTAAGTGTTAGGTCCCTATATTTATTTTCCCAAGAACTGCCCAAGAGGCAGGGTGGGACCATGGCAGAGGAAAAGTTAATCTAAGATTGGACTGATAGACAATTAGTAGAAGGAGGTCCTGGGAGGCACATGAGTCTGGTTATTTAATGGAAGAGTGAAGCTGAGTTAGGGCTGGCAGGGATGTAAGGAAATGATGGTCCCAGCATGGTGCCTCCCCTCTCTGTAGTTTCTTTTATACCAGTGGCTGTTAAGTGGTACCCACAGGTTGAGTACCACTGCTTTAAAGGGTCAGCAAGGCAGCTCTCCCAGCCCCATGACTCCCTGCACAGATACAGTGAGGACACGTTGGCAAACATAATTTTAACTCTGGCAACAACTAAAGTTTATGCAGAACATTTAAATAAAAAGAAAAGCAGGAAAAAAAAAGAAAAGCAGGTTTGAAAGGTTTTTGCTACTTTATTTTGTTATAAGAAAAGTGTTTCAAAGTACAAAAATACTAAGATTTCATTGCTACAATTTGACTGGCTTTTTCCTGCTTTCCCTCACCAATCGCCTGCCCCTGACAAGTGACAGGGTCATTTTGAATTTCAGTTTTGAACAAACACCTGGCTAAATGTTTCCTCTGCCTTCCTGGTGGATCAACGATTGACGTGGCCTATCTTGGCATGGAATGGCATGGCATGTCCATCTCTGGAAATGCTGCTTAGTGTTCTAACTACTTATTTTCATGAATGACAGCCTGACATTGCCAGGAGTGGACAATAGTTAGGAAACTCAGGATGCTGCAAGCCTCATGCTTGAGGGAGCAGCACGATGATTGGCTTGGCCTTGGACCTGACTTAAGTAGTAGAGCTTTCCCGTCGTTGCTCTCTTGGCTGAATTCTCTAAGGAAACATACTTTTCATTTTGCTAGTGTTTAAGACTTTTTTTTTTTATCTCAGAAGATAATGGTAATATTATCTCCACTGTGAACTTTCTAGATCTTCCCACACAGAATGCACCATCTCTGCTCTGTGCTCTTGGTGCCTGGCTCAGACAACTTATCTGGCATTCATTATTTTGCTTTAGGATTAGTGTTTATAAGGCCATTCCTACCCACCCCTTGATAAATGGGAAGGGATGGATACCAAGAGCATTAAAGTAGTGTTTACCAAAGACAGATATTAACTAACCGGGCTGCAAGGAAGAACAAATTAAGAACCAACATTGAGACCTTGAGGAGCTGGATGTACCAATGACAGTGGGGTTACTTTGAGATGTTTTTCTTCCCAGAAGCATCCATGGAAGCATTGTTGTCGCTTGCAAACTCCTATTGCAAGTTTGCCACTTGAGTTCCACTCAATTCTTAACATTCTTTCTCTCGGAATGTGCCTACGGAGCCTTCCTTGGGTTGCCACTTACTATGGAGTAGCTTTGGTGACAATTTAACACTTACACATCTCCAGTAAACACTTAGAAAAATACAAGAAAGGATTCTTCTTGTGTGGTTTATGCTGATTTCGGAGTGTAGAGGGGTGGAGGCAAAAGGGATTTGAAGAGTATTGTCATTTCTGTAGTCTCACGAGACATGCTTCAACAGGCCTGATGCCGAGACTAAACTCCTGGGTTATATTCCTCTATGAATTGTGAATTCCACCCCATGTGAATTAAAGGCCTTTGGTTCGCGCACAGATGTGGAGTCATGGTTGTTCTGATAATACTGTTTCTTGTTGACTTTACAAAATCAAGACGGGAATGCCTATTACAGCTCAAAACAGTGAAACGGAAAACACAAGGAGGTCAAGGAGGCCTGATAGCCAGAAGCCACCCGTAAGCCAGCGGTGTAAGCACCGGGGACAGATTCATACAACAGCAAGTCTGAGGGGGAACTTCTACCCCTTCCTCCTCCTTCTCCCAGCCCCAGGAAGTAACAAAGTGGCTTATTCTATTGTACCTGCCATGGTTTAAGGTTGTACAAGAGTGGCCTGCTCGAGGCACGCAGGCCTTCTGAGGCACGCAGGTCTTCTGAGGCACGCAGGCCTTCTGAGGCACACAGGCCTTCTGAGGCACGCAGGCCTTCTTGTATATGTAGTTGTCTTGCCACAGAAATGTCTCAAAGCAGAGCTTGTGGAATCAACTGGTCACAGTTGGCACCGGGCAACTCTGTGTAATACATACCGCAAGTAAGCACCTTCCTTCTTGGAAGAGCCCATGAATCAAATCAATAAAGAAAATAAGAATCCAAAGGTCCCTGTGCAGCAAATCTCCAAATGTGTGTTTTCTTCCCCGTGCACCTCACCATGAGGTAAACTTCCGTCCCAATGGACTACATTCATGATGGATGCCTTTTTGTAGAATCTTCACAGTTTGAAGGATTAAAAAAAAATGTACCTTCAACTTCCCAAAGCACGTCATGGGAGGGGCCCACTGCTCGGCTCAAAGACAGAGTCCATCAAAGTTACTGTTGCAAACCAGTCCTAGGGTCTGACATTTGGCACAACATGGGCATGGCTGTTTGGAGGTGCTGCCATGGCTTGGTCCTGGGGTAACGGTAAGTCTGGAGATTTTATAGCTGGTGTGACACCCCTCCATGTCAGGCTCCAATAAACTCAGTGCTTGTTGGTGCTACGCGTAGATATTCGGCATTTTCAGCCGTGGGGCCCTTATAGATGCCGTTTGGCCTGGCTTCCTGGGGAAAGAAGTCCTGCTGGTAATCAGGGTTGTCCAGGCTCATTTGATGGCTGCCTTTGGGAGCCCAGAGGGCAGGGCTGTCAAATCCACCGCTGACACAGGTAGGCTGGACAGTGTTGAGATACTCAGGGTTGCCCACGGCGTTGCTATGGGGATTTTGATAATGCAGGTCCCTGCCAGCTGCTGGATGCAGGGGCTGATTGTGATAGACAGGGTTCTGTACAGAGCCTGCTGGCCTTTTGGGGACAGACTGGTTTATATATTCTGAAACGGAAAAAAAAGTGCACGTATGAATTAGCAAAGCTTTGTGCCAAGATTCTCAAAGCAGAATTTGACGGCCCTGAAATTCTGGTGAATTCTGCAAACATCTTCAGCGAGACATGTGACATCAGAGGGCAAGGAAGTTCTGGGAATCCTATGGAGATTCCCAAAGAAACTGTGAGATTTTCTGTTCTTCTCAAAGCAGCGGGCCTATGTGGTTTTTGTAAATTTAAAGGAAGATGTGTAGGGTGTGTGTGTGTGTGTGTATAAGAGAGAGAGAGAGAGAGAGAGAGAGAGAGAGAGAGAGAGAGAGAGAGAGAGAGAGGGAGAAACCAAGCTGTAACTTGTGTTGGACACAGTTCCCACAGCACGCTTAGTTCCCTGTTTCTTCTCACTCCCAACACGTCTGCACATTTGCCAGTCTTCCCCTCTGGATGACTTGGAAAGAAGCTCCTGGCTGGTGCCTGAGGAAATGAGAGTAGACACCACGGCCAATGACCGCTTCCTGAGCAAGCTACTCACCCGGCGCAGGGAGGAACGTGTCATCTAGGCTGTCCTCTGTTAAGGCACCAGTGGGGTCGGAGCTGTACCGCTGCAAGAAGCTGTCTTCCTTGAGACGACAGCTCTGCTGGGAAGAGAATTCGGCAAGGTTACTCCAGGGAGGATTAGTTACTCAGACCTCGTTATAGATTAACTTCGCCTGCGGTTTTGTTAAAATGCACGTCCAAGTGGCTGGCATGTGCTTGCGATTTCAGAGCTCTGCAGGCTGAGCCGTGAGGATTGTGAGTTCAAGGCCTGCTGGGCTACGTAGTCAGGTGTCACAGACATGGAGAGAGTAAACTCACTGGAGTCTGAGTCTGGAAGAACAGATTTCTGAAAGGCTCCGAAGGGACACCCGGTTTGTTGGGCTAGAGACAGATCATGTCAGTACATCTGACAGAATGTGCTGTAGGGATAGGGGCACCTTGGCGTCTGTGTTCCATAATAAGGCATTCCCAGCCCACATGTGGCCCCTGAATGCCTGGAATGTGTGGTGAGCTGATTTTCATGTTTTATTTCGCGTTATTTAAAATGAAATTAGTGGTGTGGCGGCTCGCGGACAGCACAGCGCAGGCACAGGCTGAAGCACCGCACTTCCTTGTGTTTAGGGTGACTTGGGGGGCTCGTGCCCACACTGGTGACACCCCCATAGATCCTGCTCGTGGGTCTGCTAGAGGCCTGAATATCTTCACTTCTAATGGCTGCCAGGTGAGGCTGATGCTGGCTGCCTATGAATCACACCTCCCATGGTCATGTGATAAGTCATCACTAATTCCTGGCCTTAGGGTCCCAGTCAAAGAAGCTATGATGTGGAAAACACGGGAAGGAAGGTCCGTACAATGTGGGCAGAGATGGGCACGTTCCCTGAGTAACAGAGCTTGAAAACCAGCTTATTTGATTCTGGTTTATATTGTGTTCATACATACCCCGTTTCTATTAATGCATGCCACAGTGGAATTGTTGCTGGTTGCACTCTGGAAAAAAAAAAAGCAATGTTGCTCATGGTACAATGGTCAATTCTCACCCATTTCCCGCAGTTGCAGGAGGTAGGTCTCATAGAGTAGAAGTATTTCAAGGTGTTTACTGCTTTGGATGAAAGCAAATGTATTTTGGAGAAGAGAATTTTTGTCTTGAATGATAGCTTTAGAAAAACCAGGCAACAAAATGACTAAATAAACTACTGGTTCTGATGCTTGGTTCCATTTGTTAAAATTTACTTCTTCTTCTCCAAATATAATCTAGAAAATGGAAACCAAATCAATTTAAATCAGGAGAGAGAGAAAGAGAGAGAGAGAGAGAGAGAGAGAGAGAGAGAGAGAGAGAGCGCAGAGAGATAGAGTATATACCAGAGAACTCAAGAGCGGAGTCCGAGATGTGGATGGGCTGTTGAAGAAGCCTTGCTGTGGGATGAGGTACTCATCGGCATCAACCACATCTTCCATGTCCTCTTCATCCATCAGGGCTCGGTAAAAGTTGGAGTCTGTCGGGCTGGGCAAATGCATCCTTTCATCCCCCTGGTGCAGAGATTTTGAGACAGTTAGAAGGGGCAACAGAGTTGCTTTTCTGTTCTCTGGCTACAGGAGTAAGGGTTTTTATCAACAGGTACCTGCAAGTTTGTTAGTTTGTATCAGGCAAACTCTGTGGTTCTCAGATCCACACACAGCTCTTTCCATATTAAAATATGGATATTTTGTAATGTAATAAACCCACAAATCTCCTGATTCTGACAGCCTGCACATGAGCAACCACTTAAGAGAAAGAAGAAAAAGAAGCACTGGGAACAGTTTACTGTCCCCTATACAAGATTATGCAATGTGCTTTGCATATATTATTTTACTGAAACTTAAAATCCACATAGTCAAGTGACCTTGGTTTTGTTATTTCAGAATTAGATAAGGAAATGGAATGATTGGTGGTACACGTGGCACAAGGATGCATACAGAGTCAGGGATGGAAGCCATGACAGTGAAGCCAAAATGTAAGGTGACTGACATGTGAATCAGAAAAACAGGTTGGGTCCAGGTAGGACTGCTCAAATGGCATGGCTACTTGGAGTTAGATGGGATCCACCCATGGTCCCAATGCAGTTCAGAATCATTGCATTGTAACTGAAGCAGCTCCAACACACAAACGGATTTATTAACAGGAAAGCATCCCCCAGGCTGTGCTGAACCACCACCGTGGTATCAGGAGCTATTGGAGGAATTTTGGAAATGGAAGTGCAAACTGTGACCTGGTACCTGAATAACAAGGTAGCGCTGGGGGTCTCGGGCCATTTTGGAGAATTCGAGAATCAACTCTCGGAACTTTGGGCGGCTATCGGCATCTATCATCCAGCCTGAAGGAAATGAAGGAAAGCAGAACGATTAGCACCCTGGAAGAAATTAAAGAGAGAACTGCTTGAAGCACTTACCCTGTGATCTTTCTAGGCAAATGGATGGTGAAGATATAATCTTTGGGGCCGACTTTTCAACCTCAGCACAGAGCTGACATTGGTTGGTCCTCAAAGTCCGTGAGAAGTTGTTGTCACCACGGGATAGAATCCAGGGACGTATGCATTCATCCTCAGCCCTATACACTATTTTTAAGTCACAGTAACAATAACATACTCTAATATTTCTACATTTCTTCTCCCTAGACAGCATTCTTGCCTTACAGTCTTCAGTGACTGCAGAGTATTGTCGCGGGCAATCACGACTAAATTACGCTGACTTTGGCATGCCTTCGTGATTTCATTGTCCCTACTCCATAGCCTTCTAGACCGGAAACCAGATTAAATATCAAGGCCTTCTACAATCAGTTTCCATTCACACAAATGACAAGGCTGCATCCATGTCCTCTTGTTTATTTATCTTGCAGGGCTGGGGACTGAACCTAGGGCTGCATAAAGCAAGTGCCTTCTGTGTGAAGCTATATCTAATAGCCATGTGGGTGCATTGGATTATACAATGATCTAAATATAGATTCAGCGATGAGGAGGATAAACTGTGGGCTAGAAATCCCTGTGCCTCTCGGGGATTCACATTTTTTTCAACTGGATGTCAAAATATTTTAGGCCAAACTGCAATGTGACCTTAGACAAATCATGTAACCTTTCTGGGCCTCAGCTTCCTCAGCCTGAACCAAAGCAGTGAAAACAGATCAGCTCTCAGGTCTAAAGTTCAGAGATACATTGTTACTTATATAAGCACAGCTGTGCTGGTTGGTTTCTGTCACTATGAGAAAAACTAGAGTCATCTGGGAAGAGGAAACTTTTACCGAGGAAATGCCTCCGTTGGATTGGCCTGTCAGCAAGCCTGTGGGACATTTTCTTGATTAATGAGTAGTGTGAGAAGGGTCCCACCCACTGTGGGTGGTGCTACCCCTAGGCTGGTGGTTTTCAGCTGTGTAAGAATGCAGGCTGAGTGAACCAGGGAGAGCAAGCCAGTACCTACCTCCAGGTTTTGATTTTGAGTTCTTGCTCTTGTTTTCCTTGACAATGGACAGTGGGCTGCAGGCCAAATAAACATGTTCCTCTCCAAGTTGCTTTTGGTCCATGTTTTATCACAGCAAGCTGCCACAATGACTGTCACATTCCTGTGCTATGTTTTTATGCCAGTGCTATCCTGTGGGTAAGGTTATTTTCTGAGCTGAGCACACTTGTGGTTTGTGTGGAATAGTAGCCCTGATCCAAAGGCACGCTCCTATTGAGATTAAAATGATGAACTGCCATGCCACGGAGATCTCACGTAAATCCACTGTTTGAAAGGTTTAAGCCAGAGCAGAAATGTTGATTCTCTCAAAGTCCCCTGGTTACTCATTGTTAGGCATTGAAAAACATTAAGTCTCTCTGGCAACAGGTCTCAGAATGTAAGGCAACTTTGTAAGGTCATTGGGCAACTTTGTAAGGTCATTGAGCAACTCAGAGAATAGAATATTTTGGAATAATGGCTTATGAAAGACTCTGGTTTATTTGGTTGCAAAGATGGGAAAATATGAGGTCAGGATGAGTCAAGCAAGTGATTCCTAAAGAATGTTTGCAGGAGGTGTTTATGGTGTTTCTGGAATTGTGTGCCTGCCTTAAAGAGTGATGTTCTTTCTTCAGGGAAATGACGGCCTTGGTTATTTGGCTAAGAGTAGTTATGCCCTTTCAGGCTGCCCTCCAAGAGTGTGGATGGTCGCCCCAGGCACTCACACTTGACCATGATCATGTAGACATCAATGGTGCAGATAGGCGGCTGTGGAAGGCGTTCTCCTTTCTCCAGGATGGAGGAGATCTCACTAGCAGGGATTGCATCATAAGGCTTGGACCCAAAGGTCATCAGTTCCCACACAGTGACTCCTGAGCAGACAAAGCGGGCAAAGAAAGTTATTGCTTCGTGAGTTCATGGTCAGCACATCATCTAATCGTTAGTCATTAATGTGGCTAAGTATTTAAAAACGTATGTTTCTATAGCTTTGGAGCCTTTGGCTTGACTACCGATGCCTTTGGTTTGCCTTTCAAGTAGGATAGTAGCATCTGTTTCATAGCCTGGCTTCAAATACCTAGCAAGGTCTTCGACATCAAATGTTTAGTTTAATGTGAGGCATATAGTTGTTGACTGACAAGGAGAAGAGTTCAATAATAACCCTAAAGATAAGGACAACTGTGGAATATGAGTTTGCCACAGAACAAGGTCCATCCACTTACTCAGCTGCCCTGAGAACCTTACATTCACAGTAGTAATAGTGGAAAAAAGGACCATATAAATATGGTTGTAAACGGCAAAGCATTTGATACATAATGTTCTTTGTCCTGTAGTTAATACAATCTGCTAGATCTGCTTCCCAAGGAGATGTTCAGGGTAACTCAAATTTGTGTTCTTTGGTGATGACCTCCCATGGCTGGTTCAGAATAAATCATCCTTCATTCCCTTTGAGGTGAGAGTTGTGTTTCATAACGACAGTGTTTTCCAACTTTTCTATGAATTGCTGGTGGGGAATTCAAGGATCAAGTGCCTGACACAGCAACCAAGGGTATTACTGGTGAAGACATAACAGACCCAAGACAAGGGAAGAACATGTGAAGCAGACTTGGCATGAGTGGTCACCCCGCTCAGATGAAGCGAAGTCCTGGGCATGGCTATGATGTACTTAGAAGAACTGGACCCGGATGAGGTGGGTCTTTTTTTGAGCAGCACATGGTAACTGTTTTCCTGTTCTCATTTACCTCCTACATATCCTCATGGTTCACCCTTGTCAAGCTATTCTCTTTGGCACAGAGATATTAAATCAAATATGACATGAACCAACAGTCTTGGGCGTTTCATGAGAAAACATTTATCTATCAGAGATGCTTCATTTGCTGCTTCCCTTTCATTCCTTTCAAGTTCAAAGCAAGAGCTTCTATCTGTTTGACTTCTGCAGGCAGAGGCTTAACCTACATTCTGGTCCTTTTCCCCTTATGACCTTCCCTGCAGCAGGAGTTCCTGGTTGTCTCTAGCGATCCTTGGTGTGGCAGCTAAGCTTCATTTCCTTTGTCAGATTCTCTTAGGACGGTAGATAGAGAGTAGCTCCATTATGAATGCCCACTGTCTTGAAAGGTAACACTTGCATGTCAGGGCATATAATGTCAATTAGCAAATAATAGGAACCAGCTTAGCCTTAGTACAAATTCATTAGCGTCAGAGGGTTTGACTCACCATAGCTCCAGACGTCACTTTGGTGTGTATAAATTCGGTGTAAAATTGATTCCAAGGCCATCCACTTGATCGGCACCTTGGGACAAAGTGGGATAAAGCAGCAAGAAGACTATCAGCTTACAGCTGAAAAAAAATGTAGTCCTTCTAGGTGTAATGACAAATGACTAGTGAGGAAAGTCACGTGACCTCCCTACCAGGCTCAGGGTCTCTGCTCCCGCTCAGCAGGGATTTTTAAAAATACACCAGAGAACAGGTGGGTCCCAGAACCATGTCATGAAAGCTGTGAGCGAGAGCATTTTGAGCAACGGCCTATTTTGATGAACTAAGGCTGTGGTATTTCCCTACAGCCCTCCATCCCAGACTTTGGGTATGTTTCCAATAACCGAGTTCACGGGGTTGACAGTGCTATTTAGAGCCGTGCTGTCAGCATGACAAGAGGGCTGTAGCTAGGGAGGGTGGGGGTCATCTGCAGAGTCTGGCAGGCCTGTGCACCCCTCACGGCTGTGACGAGGCCTTGAAGGGACTGCAAACATTAGAGAGGGAAGCTAGCCAGCCCCCTCACTGCCATTCTCCAGCGTGAGTCAACAGACTCAACCGGAACTCCCAGAACAACGCAGCTTATTAAACATGAGTCTCAAGAGAGGTTAGTACTAAATTAGCTGTGATATTTCCCAACTGGTTTTTTTGAAGGGTGTTTTCCTCCTGGAGGAGGCAGTAGAACTCAACAGTTGTTATTACGTCATGTCACCGTCACCTGGAGATGGGGGCTTGCTCTCTTTGACCTCTGGGGAGAGTCTCCCTCTTCACTGCCTCTCTCACCAAACCCTACTCACAAAGTAGGCTAGACCTTAGGTCATGGTGGCAGCTCCTATGACCTCACTCCAAGTGGTTGGCAAAGGCGGCCCACAGCTGACAGGGAGGGGGATGGGTCTGGATTATCAGGGAAATACTTCCCGATCTGCTGCTACTAGGTCCTTACTTTGCCTCCCTCGGCATGGTATTCTTTCTCGTCAGCACCGAGCAGTTTGGCCAGCCCAAAATCTGTGATCTTGACATGCTGTGGGGTCTTCACCAGGACATTCCTGGCTGCCAAGTCACGGTGCACCAAGCGCCGATCTTCCAGATAGTTCATGCCCTGAAAGACAGAGGGCCCCGCAGTGAGGGAGTGAACCATCCAGAGGAGCCCCAGGGTCACGGGAAGGCAGTGCTCATGCACCTGGACTCAAGGTGAAGTCCATAAGAGTCCCTGGGCTGCGGCACACCAGGGAAGAAGCTGTTAGCTTCATACTTTGCAACTTGCAGTTGGTAAACATTGGTAATTATCCTGAATGAATGACAAGTGAACGAAGCTATAACCACATGCGATCAGGAACTTTTCTCCAGCCAGATACTCAAGTTCCACACAGAAAAGGCTAGTGGTTGAGTAAGACTCAGCTGTTGGCTGCAGACCTGAGGTTGTTGTTTCCACTACAGCTTGCTGTGGGGCCTCAGGCATCAGGGCTTTCCTATTTTAAGGGGACTAACACAAACTCACTAGGCTAGGGCAGAGCAGGATTCCTTGGTGGGTTTCAGGCACATCTTTGTCATTTTCCTTAGGCGGTCTTCTGTAAATCACTGCCAACAAAGAAGTCTTTCCAGTGGAATTTTTTTTTTAAAGTGAAAGGACATGGGCATTGAATATGATTTACAAGGCACCATCTTTTACCACCTCCTTGGCTGCCGTGGAGGTGGTAAATTGAGCAATTCTGCTGCAATTGGAATCATCAATGTAATAGCAATAAAGAAATAATGCTTGAGATGTAGCCAGGACACCAAGGCACAGTGAGTCCCCAGAAGCACCCCCTGTAAACCGTTGTCTTCGCTCAAACCTTCAGGGGTCCCTGTCACAGGCAGTTTTCCTCCCTGCTGGCTAGTGGCCACCACTTTTGGCCTCTGCTCCTTCTCTGGTGTGGGATCAGTTGAGCCGGGCTCCCCTGGAGTTTATATTGCTGGGGTCTGCTGACACAGGGCCAGACTCATCAGGAGGGACGGGCACAAAGGAGTCAAGTGTGCTGGGGTCTTATGTGCTTTCCTCTATTTGTAAATACATCTTTGTGCTCTAGCCTGATACTTTATGAGCTCTCCTAAACACAGCTGACCTAGAGCAGGGCTTGGGGAGGACACCATGAAAATAAGTGAGGTTTTAGCCAACTCTTCTTGTCAAAGTGTTTCTCTGATGGTGGAGGCACCTCCTCTTTAGTGTGTTGTCAGAGTGTACCTATAGACAGGGGTCATCCTGCAAACTTCCAGGTAAACTGTTTGCTTGTTTTTGCACAGATTCTCACATAAAAAAATTACCATTGGCTTGGTCTGTCAGAATGTTCATTTTGAGGGCAGAACCAGCCATCTCGAGAAAGGAGCTTTCCAGGAGGATGCTATCAGAAACTCAACGTTAGAAACCCTTGTAGTCTCTCTTCCCTTGGAAAATACAATAACTGTCCAGGTCTCTTGTGAACAAGAACTATCCCCCACTCTATCATATTATTTAGGAAGTGCCTACAGATTTTAGATGCTGTTCAGTGTATGTTTTTTTTTTGAAGGTTTGCAGGTACAAAGAAATAAAAGTGAAGAGTACTCGTGTCTACTCAAGAGGAAACTGGCTGAGTCTTTTCTGGATTAGCACTTCCTAAGTTAGGAATTGCTGAGGGATGTGGGGGTGAATGGACAGGAAGGAACAGAATCCAGAGAAACATGCCCAATCACATGACTTATTTTCTCTGCCCCTTTCTCTTGTTTGATTGCAATTCAGAGCCTGCCTCCTTCTTGGCTCCAGCCATCTCTGATTTATGGAACTGTAACTGTTCTGGTCTGTGGTATTCTTGTATCTTGTAAGAGTAAGGAGTCTACATAGGAAATATGATGACCTTTTCCCCACTAGAAAAGGGGGTGATAACATGTGGCCCTCAGCCTGCATAGAATGTCCTCACTGGTTCTCTCCCCACCTCTCTCTCTCTCAATTTCCCCTCTGACTTCCCTGCCCCCTTTCTCTTCTCACCTCTCCCCCATCCCTACCTCTTTTACCCTTGCTGTCTTCTGATGTAGGTGGGTCTTCTATTTATCTGTTGTTTCATTGCTTAATTAATAAAGAAAACTGCTTGGCCTGATAGGTCAGAATATAGGTAGGCGGGGAAGACAGAACAGAATTCTGGGAGAAAGAAAGCTGAGTCAAGCAGATGCTATAGCTCTCCTCTCTAAGATGGATGCAGGTTACGATTCTTCCCAGTAAGCCACCACCTCGTGGTGCTACACTCATTAATAGAAATGGGTTGATCAAGATGTGAGAGTTAGCCAGTAAGAGGCTAGAGCTAATGGGCCAAGCAATGTTTAAAAGAATACAGTTTCCGTGTAATTATTTTGGGTGTAAAGCTAGCTGTGCGGATGCTGGGCGGGACGAAAAGCAGGCCTGCTTGCCTCATCACTACAGTCTTCTATGCTTATCCACCATGCCATCCATTCTTCACGTTGGGATCTACTGTGGGGACACAGCACAGGCTTAAAGCCACGAGTCACATTCCAGTCTCTGTGCAGGGGACCAGTCACCTTCTCTCTTCCTCTGCTGCTGTCTAAAGTATCTTGTCTTTTGTCCATTTATTACACTCACAAGGAGAGCTTGAGAGGACATTTTAAACTCCACACCACTACCTGTATTGACTTTTATTTCTCTGCTTTAAATGTTTAACAGAGACCCAGGCATGGTGGGGTGCACCTGTAGTCGGTACTTCACAGGTAGTGCCAAGGGGACCAAGGGGTCAAGGATACCCTTAAATCAAGGTCACTCTGGGCTCTAGGAGACTCTGAAACAACAAATGCTCCACATGGATTTGGTTCACATCTTGAGCACTTATTTAAAGAATGAATAGTTTAATGAAGGATAGCAGCCATGTCCAAGTCCCAAGGGTGCACTGGCTGCCACCATAGTGAGCCAGCCTCTCTGTGTGGGTACCTGCAAGGCCAGCCACTTGTTAGAGACCGCCATCATGCTGCTCCTCAGACAAGTTCACAGTCTCCACATACCATGGGAATTGGTCCTAATTTCCCATGCTGTGGTCTGTGAATGAAACTTGCCTGTCTGAGCCAAAGCTGCTTGTGTTATCAAAATCAAAACAACAAAAATCTAGTACTTGGTGGTGTGTCAAGGACTTCCTGACATTGTGTGAGTCTGATAAACCTGGGGAGTCCCGCTGGCTCATGACACCCACAGGCTCAGGGCTTTAAAGGGACATCATGGCTTCACTGTAAACAAAGATTTCCTCAGAAGAGTCTTGGAAAAGCCAGAGGAGAGTGCCCACATGCTCTGAAGTCCACAGCTTCAAGGGTCTTAAGTCAGATAAACTGGGGGCAGCGAGATTAGATCCACTGGAACTTAGACAGAAGTGCACCCACTTCACTCTGCCCTGCGCTTTCAAGGCAGTTGGAGAGACCATCTCCGAACCAAACAGGGTTATATTTTAACAGGTCACTAAAGATAAGCCCTGTAATATTGCTTATGAACTCTCAGAATCTAAATAGTAATATCAGCATTGGCTCCCGGGGCGGCCGGGGGGAGGGAGACTCCTGGGAGGACCATTTCCTGATTCTTTTTACTTTAATTGAGTTTAGCTAATTTATTTTTGTTTAATTGCTACAGGACAGCAAAAATGGTTTTCTGAAAAGCTGAAGTTAAGAAGCAAACTTGAAGAGTTCCATGCTGGAACTTCAGCTTAAAAGAGCTGGCCTAGTTGTGTGCCTCACAGGGATACCAAAGGTCTTTCTGGCACATTACCCTGCAGGACAAGAAAGGGCTGAGAGCGGAGAGTGACATTTAAAGACCAATTTCCCAAGGGTTGCACATCCCACATGTCTTGGGCAAAGTTCAGAGAGGCTGGAGCAGGATCCACTTCTGTTCTGCCCTAGAAACCACGATAAGGATAATCCCAGACTTAGTGGCCCCCACACTTTCCTGTGCAAGGAAGGAGGGGAGCTAGGAGACGGCGGGGAGTGCTTCTGTGCTTTAGTATCAAGCACAGGAAAAGAATGTAGGTTTGTGAGCAGGTGTGCATGCTGTTAAATGCTCATTCTGAGACTCGCTGGGGTTTAATGAGCATGCTTTTGATGCTTATACTCTAAAGGGCTCCATTTATGTTGACGACTTACATTTAATTATAATTTTTAAGTTGAAGGCTAAAAGAAAAAAATTAACATAATTGAAATAAAACAAATATCTGGTCCTTTTAGCATGGGTACTGTTGTATTGTGCAGTCATTTATGAGTTGTGTGTGTGTGTGTGTTTTCAAGGCAAATGGATCTTTTAAGCCGTTCTTTCTGTGGACAGGAGCAGTGGGTATGTTGAATCCCTCTCCACTTTGTGTTCTCAGTCACTGAGATTGGAGGTCCACCCAAACACTAACGCACAGCCCTCCCCTGCAGTCTGCAGAAGCCATGGTTGAGGGAGCAGATCTGAGTGGTCCAGAGTCCAACTGGCAGTGGAGTAGGAAGCATCATATTTGATGGTATTTGGAGCAGGCCAGGGCCTTGCATCATCTACAGAGGTATCAGCTACACATCTGCATGCATCTACACAGATACCAGCTCCTGTTTTAGTTCTAATCCATTCTGCTCATCTTCTCCTGTCCCTTCTCCTCTATTATGATGGAGCCCCATGGCTGCAGCTTTCCTTACAGGAGTTTTGGTTTCCTAGTCTTCCATTCATTACCCATGATAAACTACAATCCAAAAATATTAATTCACAACTCTAGGGATAAACGATACTTAATTTTTATTGTGGAAACTTAAAACTAAGATTGACTTAAACGTACTTTGGTGCTCATGGAGTTGTGGTCTTTCATAAACCAGTCTTCCTGAGAATCCGTGCCTCAAACAGTGGTCTTGGATATTCCACAAAACCCTGGTCCTAGGACCATGTACAGGCATCATCGTCAGACAAATGTTTGCCCAAAAGCTCAATTCTGTGAGATGTCAATCCCAGCGACAAGAAAATCTCTGCTGTCCAGAGTCTGGGAAAATGACTAGCTTGTGCAACTTTGCTTATTGCAGGGCTCTGCAATAATGTAGGTGTGAAGGGTGCGGACAGTAGTGGTGTTTGCCAAGCTGAATTTGTATTTCGTGACCTTAGTTTTGAAGCGATATGCTTTTGGGTTTACCAGTTGTCTTATTCCATTAGGAATGTCCACACTTAAGCAACTCATCCCACTAAGTGGAAGCTTGTGGTAAACGCTGGAGCGAGGAGCTTGGGAGACTCCATAACCCTTACTGACTTAGTCTCCTGATGTTCAACAGGTTATATGTAGAGAAGAAAATCCATTTTTTTTTGCCATAAATGGTAAGGAGAGAAGAATTCACTTACAGTCTTTTAGTCCTATACTGGTTTCTTCCCTAACTACCTCCCCTCTCTCTCCATCTTTCTTTTCCTTCTTCCCAGCCTTCATTTTTGAGCTTCTTGGTAGGTTAGCTGAGACAATTAACTTGTATCTAGAAAACTTTAGAAGCTGGTCAAAGCTTTTGTGGGTCAGCGAAGGTGTTTGTGAGTCAATAGATCCTACTTTGAAATGCTAGGACGTTAGTTTGTGCTCAGCCACTAAATGCCTCTGGGAAGGTTTCCTTTGCTCCTGAAGGAAAACTGTTCAGTACTGAGATAGGTTGCCACCAAGAGACCATAATCTATTATGATCCCCTTCTCCAAGTGGTAAATCAAGAATCACAGTCTGTGCTCTACAAAGTCTTAAACAATTTTCATATATAATTCCACTATGACATTACTTTTCTATAAATGGTGACTCCACCCAAAGCTTTACTTTAAAAGTGTATAGGACATAATTCTTACTTCAGTACAAGGTGGTCTTCACTGTGTATTTTCTTTTTTTTGTAGTAAATAAACATAAAGTTTAATCATTCTTCTTTGCAGATGATTATGAACATATAAACTTTTTAAAATATATTCATGTTTCATTAACTCTCTCATGTGTGCACATAACTGCACATAAAAATTCATGATGACATTCGACATGATTAAATGTAAAGAAAAACATAGATGTTGTTGCCATACTCTGCCTTATATTTTGATAGTTCCTATTGTTTAATGTCTCTTTACCTGCTTTGCACATCGGGGATTGAAATGGCATTTAGCTATGCACCATCTAATTTCTTTTCTTTCTTTTTATTTATTTTTATTTATTTATTAAAGATTTCTGCCTCCTCCCTGCCACCGCCTCCCATTTCCCTCCCCCTCCCCCAATCAAGTCCCCCTCTCTCTTCTGCCCAAGAGCAGTCAGGGTTCCCTGCCCTGTGGGAAGTCCAAGGACCACCCACCTCCTTCCAGGTCTGGTAAGGTGAGCATCCAAACTGCCTAGGCTTTTCTTTTTATGGCAAAGGAGTCTGTGAAGGCCAAAGGAAACCATTGCAGCTGTGGCTACCTATATAAGAGCAGCCGAAGACCAGGCAACAAATGAACCACCAGCCCAGCAGACAACACTGCTTGGGCTTAGAGTTCCAAATATAAAAACAGCAGCATAAAAGTGTGGCAGGGAGGTGTGGGGGCAGTGCGAGGGAGGGCTGTTTAGTGGTAGCTAAGGTTTTATGCTCCTCCCCTTTACGGGTGCACACTCCACCACTTGGCTAGTTCAGTATTGCACAGTAAGGTTTCCTTGTGAATTCCCAAGCAGGCATACCACAGGCAAAGAATGAATTGACCCAAACATGGAAAGAATTCCAGTCAAAATAATATAAGCAAAGTACAACATTACAACAGTGGATTTAAATAACATGGGGATATTATGATTAGTAATATGTAGACACTATCTTAAGAGACAGTGGAACCTCAGAAACATTGGCAACTCAAGCTTGAATGGTAACCACCCTATGCAGAATTGCTGTCTGTGGTGTACACCATCATGCTTTCAGAGGGTCGTTAGGAAGTCACTCAAACTTCCAGAGTGAAAGTGAAGATACAAGGGAGGAGGAGAAAAGACTCAAAATCAGAAACAGAAAAATGTGGGCTACTTTCAAATAAAGTAAAATTGATAGACATCTGGATCCAAACACTTCAAGTTAGAGCTACCCTGATTTCATCCACTGCCGACCTTGTTTAGCCAGAGAGAAAAGAGAAGACGAAAGAAGGAAGCATTTAGTAAGCATCAGAGGAATACTGGAACCCAAAGCAGGTGACAGACTGGCTGTTCTCTGTCCTACCATGCACAAAGACAGATGGCGGAACATGCCAGCACCCAGCAGCTGAAGAAGACTGAGCAGCTTGCCCAGCTTACCCTACTCATGAATGTCGGAATCAAGATTTGAATTTATAGTACTGAAATCGTAAGCCTAGTGGGCAAAACTCACAGAGATTCTCTGTCAAGGTAAGTGGATGACATTATCCTTGCAGTCTGATTGGTCCATCTGCCAACCATGAGTGTGTGTGTGTGTGTGTGTGTGTGTGTGTGTGTGTGTGTGTGAGGGATGGAATCCAGGGCCTTACACATGGTAGGCAGGCATTCTACTCTCAGCCGGGCACCATCCTTAAGAAGACTCACTCTTGTGGAACCTGAGATGCTGTCTCCAGGAACCTCCGCTGAACTGGGCATCAGTAGTCAAGCAGGATAAGCTGGCCATAGGAAACGTAGAATTATGGTAACCCTACCCCATTCTGGGGATGCAGTTGGGGAAAGAGGTCACAGACGCAAGAAAAAACCACATCTTCATGGTGATTGGCATGTGGAAATAAAGGAAACAGAGTAAACTAGGAGGTCAATTGAGAAAGGAGAGCATCATATACTACCTTAGGGAATCTTGGAGGAAACTGTGAGAGAGAATTCCAGGGTTCTGGAGTGAGGACTTGGGTATGCTGAAACCATCCTATATATCTAGTGAAAGCTGTTCTGGGTTATCCAGAGGTCAGCTACTGAAGTAGATTGAATAGTGTCCCCCAAATTTCACATCTTTCTAAAACTACTGAATGGAAGTTTATTTGGAAATAGAATTTTGAAAATCTAATTACTTACAGATGTTGCAGTAAGGTGCATCAACCTGGATTTAGGATGAGCCCTAAATCCAAAGATTGGCACCTCTTTTCTATGTATTTATGGAATATGACTTAATATTTCTGTGAGTGTTCCTGACGCATAGAAAATGAGGCAAGTTGAATAGCACAGCCATAACTTCAGCTCTTGTGATGAGGATGTTTAAAATCGTCTGTCTTAGTGTAGTGATTGTCTATGTTCAAGTCCAGTGCCTGGCATCTACATGTGAAAATAAAGGGACCTCTGGACACAGAGACAGGGGAAAAGCCAGATGAAGACAGCAGCCAATAGTGCAGCCAAGCTGACATGGCTAAGGAGTGCTGGGTACACCAGAGGCTCAGAGAAGCGAGCACTGAGCCTCCCAGGAGCCTTGAAAGCCAGTGCCTCTCGGACATCCTGAGATCAAACTGCTGGCCTCCAGAAACATGAGGGAATAAGCTCTTCTTGTGATAAGACACCAGATCTGTAGGACTCTACCATAGTAGTACCAAGAAACAACTACACACAAGTAATATGCATTTAGCAGCAACAGGAAGACACAGCAACTCTGGCACTCACGGCCTTGTTCTAGGGCTACTGCCAAACAGTCGTCACTTAGCCCCTGTATTATGTGCAGAGCATCAAGACGATGGTGGCAGCTGAAACCCATGACCATCCTAGCTGGAGAGGAGTGAGTGGTCCCAGCTTTCTAGGTTGCTGCAGAGACATCTCAGGTGGCACAGGCATTCAAAGAACATGCTGTAGTCTCGATCACTGGGGAGGGGGCTGATGGTTTTCCAGCCTGGCCCAGATTTTCATACCAAGGAGTAGACCTCATCCTACGCCACAGCTCTCAGAAAGAGTTGGTCTGATCACTGTGCAAACACTGATGGGTTGAAATGGGTGAGGTGAGTTTAGTACACACCTTACTGCATGCCGGGAGCAACTGCCACGGTGAGCAGGGCCTGTAAGCACTGAGAAACGGCCCAGATCTGGGAGCCCATTTGCCTCTGCTCCTGTGGTCCCTTGTGCATCCTTCAACAACTTACACAGCTGTCTGAAGGGGATGGGATGGGTGACACATACTTAGAGATCAGGCTTTACCACAGATGCCTTTAATTCAACCATGTTAAAAAAAAGTAGTGCCATTACAGATAGTAAATAAACCAAACTTTCCAAGTTTGGTGCCAAAAGATGATGCAGGGCTGAGGTTGAGATGGGAGAAACTTGAGATGAAAGTTTGGATCCTTTGGAAGCCTATGAACAGTTAAATATTTGGTCTGTTGTTCTGTGCTCATCCTCAGCCCACGGGGGTGGAGGGGATGTATGCTCCCTCAGCCAATCTCTGGCTTTGGAATGTGCCTGTGATGGGAGACACAGAAGTAGCCCTTCCTTCTGCTGGCCTCCTCAGACATGCACACCAGGCTTTGTGTTAGTCCTTGCCACGCCCACATGTCCAAACCATCTCCATCTTTTTCTGTTGTTGTTGCTTTGATTTGTTTTTCGAGACAGGATTTCTCTGTTAAACAGTCCTGGTGGTCCTGGAACTCAACTCACTCTATAGACTAAGCTGACCTAGAGCTCACAGAGATCCGCCTGCCTCTGCCTCCCGAGTGCTGGGGTTAAAGGGGTGTGCCACCACCGCTTGGCTATCTCCATCTTATTCCTCCTTCTTCTGACCTCACCCTGTATTGCTGACCTTACTATAAAGTCCTAGCTTAGTTACCACCATACTGAGCCACAAACCACCACAGTGTCCTCCAAAAAGAACTCAAGACAAAAAAAAAAAAAAAAGAAAAAAAAAAAACAATGACACACACCCAGTGCCAAGGTGTGTGGGCAC
>NW_004949107.1:3328997-3336536 GCF_000317375.1 Microtus ochrogaster | reverse complement strand
GAGCCACAAACCACCACAGTGTCCTCCAAAAAGAATTCCCTTAAAAAAAAAAAAAAAAAGGACAACATCCAACAATGACACACACCCAGTGCCAAGGTGTGTGGGCACTGGTTCTGTGCTGAAGCCAAGCAATTGAAATTAATCTAAAGTAAAGATGCAAACATATCTCCCCAGGGAACCCAGAGGTCCAGACTGACTTTCCATGTGCTCTCTCTTACAAATGACCTCTGTCACTCCTGGAAGACCAGGGCAGCGTGCAGCAGGTCAAGGTACTTTGTACCACACAGAAGCATTGATCCTGCGTCCTAAAGCTGCCGCCGGCTCCTTGTGCAGCCCTTTAGGCAGAGCTCCCTTGTGCTTACCTTTGCAATCTGCACACACCAGTTGAGTAGGTACTGAGAGCCGATGTTGTCCTTGTGCTCTCGGACATAGTCCAGGAGGCAGCCATAGGGCATCAGCTGTGTGACGAGCTGGATGGTGGAGGTCAGGCAGATGCCCAGGAGGCGACACACATGAGGGTTGTCCACACTGGCCATCACATACGCTTCCTACAAGGCAAGGCCAACAGATGCATTACAATTGGTTCCCTGGCAGTGGCCAGTGGGAGAGGCACACGGCTCCCTTTCAAGGTAAAATGGGATGACTTTGTTTTGAGTTTTAAAGCCTGAACTCTGTACCCCAGTGTCGGGGACATTTACGTGAGTCCTTGAGATGCTCGTATACTGTGGGAGGTAGGCTTTCTTTAGGTGTTGCGTGTTGGAGGTCTGCTGGACCGCAAAAGACCCAAATGGAAGAATTTGCCATTAGCAAAGGCTTTGATGAAAGGGGATCTGAGTCACCCTGATATTTCAGAGATCAGGAAATGCTAGTATCTTCCTTGAGATGACCCTCTGCCCTACATCTCAAGGCATATGATGATGCTGTTAGGGCTTTGTGGGGTCCAAATTTGGATCTCAGCACGTCCTGGAGAATGATTTGCTCATGTTATTAGCGGCCATAGTCACTCGAAAGACCCTATTTTGCAGGAGAGATCTGAGCCTGCAGTCAGTCTTGAGGAAGATCTCCCCTCTCAACAGACTTGATTCGGACTGAAGGGTGGGAGGGCATTTGGGTCAGGAAACCTGCCCACAACACCCTTGTGAAAATCAACTTTGGAGAAGTGCTTTTTGCAGTGCTGGTTCCAGCCTCTGAGATGGAGAGTTATGCGTCTGAGACACTCATATACACGTTCACACAAGCCTACATACTTACATACTACATTCTCCCACTGGAAAATGCACATATGCCCGCACACACACGCACACATATGCTGCTGTATATAGATCTGTTTTACATTCCCTTTCCAGTACCCGGCCAAAATTGAAACTGGAACGTATACGGAAAAATTATTAGGCCATGGGATTGCCAGAAAAGCACGAATCACATCTCTCCTCTGGGTCTGGGAAGCTGTACAATCATAACAGCACAGAAATCCTCCAGCCGGGCCTATTTTCTCAAGATGTGCCGGAGATTTGGGCACATCTTGTATTCATTTTCGAGGGGGAGAAAAAAACATCTGCAAATTGGAGCAGTTTGAGAAGCTTAACGGCCATTGGCTGATGATGACTGGGACAGGAACAGAGCAGGGGGCGTGGGCGTCAGGCCACACAGAGCCTGGAGCCCTGCCAGTTTGTTCTCCTAAAATATGATAGACAAACAGAACTGGGTTGTCACTTCCTGCCCACACCCCGCACAATGGGAGTGTTGTGTAGTCGTGTGTGAACGTTAAAGTGAGCTTTGTTCTTCCCTGTTTATGTTGGAAGCCGGGATGGTGCATTGTGACCCGCAGCAAATATGCCTGGTATCCCACAACAATCTCTGAACCAGCTGGAAGCAGGCAGTACCCACAGGGGAAGACCCTGATGGCTTCTGTCCCAGACTCACTGCGGGGCAGTCTGTCCCTGAGGCTTCGGTGACCCTGAAAAGTCACTATTTGTCGCTATTGCTGATAGTAGATTTGGATCCTTCCTTGCTGTCTCAGTCATCTCTGAATTATTTGTGCTGTGAATGGGGCAAAGGGTTCCAGGGGATGCTAGATTCCTTGAGTCTGGACTTCAGAATGAAGGGTAGCGAGCCAGTGAGATGGTTCAGCGGGCAATGGTGCTTGCTGTGGAGGCCTGATGACCCAAGTTTGGTTCCTGCAGCCCTGACTGTGTAGAGATGTAAGGGAAGAACCAACTCCACAAGTCGTCCTCTGGCTTCTGCACATGTGCCGTGGGACATACATCTCAGGGCATTTGCTTATCATGTGCACAAGTATGAGCTCATGAGTGTGCTTGTGTGTGTGCTCATGAGCACACACACATACACACACCCACACACACAACCTTTTTTAAGAAAAGTGAAAGGGTAAGAACCTTTGGTGTTTAAAAATCTTTCCCAGTTAATTAAGTCACTAAAGACCACATGGCAGGGGAGCTAGACCACAGAGTGTGAGGTCACTGAGACCATTTACGAGTGCATGCCAGCATTTACAAAGCATGTTCGCTATGGACTGTTCTTGCGGCGATGCTGGTTGATGTTCTGCTTAGCGCCCTGTTGAAACTGACCCCAGGACCACAGGCCTTGCTTCCTTCAGCAGCAACCAGTCTCTCAGTGTCCTCGCCCCCACGGCTTTCCAGGAAACAGCACACAGCCCTGCACAGAAGCTGTTCTGTGTGTCTGGCAGACACAGCCACGTGATAAGCAAGCCAGAAAGCCTCAAGGTCACCATCCTTGTGGCTGCCATAGCCACAACAGCTGACACACAAGGAGAAAACCAAAGGAGACAGGAATGAAGACACAAGGTAGGCGGAGCATGAGCAATGAAAGGAGAAAGGGGTCAAGGAGCAGGAAGGATTCAGTCAGGGCCCTTCAGATGAGGGGTGCACTTGACTTTTATGCTTTTACTCTATTTACCTCCATGTCCCCCTCAAAAGCAGATCTTGTGCCTCCTTTCTGGACTGTAGCTATCATTCAGAATATTTCCAAACTGTAAACTTTCCTTATATTATCACCTTATAAACACTGCTAAAATCCGTATCATTGGGTGTAATTTATTAGTGCATCCAAAATGAATTAAAATACTAACTAAGGAATCAAGACTGACCAAACAATTTTCCTCTCAACAAGTACAAGTGATAGACTGTAAGCAAAAAGCCTTCACAAGGCCCTGTCTCCTGGTCCTCCTGGTTCTGTGAATAAGACTTGGCATCAATTTGTAAGCTTTAGAATGTAAGATGATTTTGCTTGACAGGTATATTTCCAGCATGCATGATTTTCTGTGACACTGGACTCATGCACCATCATCTCTCATAGGAACGGGCAGGGTGGGTTTCCCTAAGCCTCCCTCTCTTCGCTTCAACCTTCTGTCTCAGGAGAAGAGCAGTTTTCAACATCTTATTAAAAGCCTTGACAGTACTGAAGTGGGCTCTGCCCAGTTCCTAGATGGCCTTTTTGTGTCAACCTCTTTACAGTTGGGTTCAGCCCCATCATAAGCTAAGAAGGCTAGGAGAAGTGGGGGAGAGTTCAGTAGAATTCAAAGCAAAATGCTGCTCTCGTTGAACACCCTAAAGGCTTTGGAAAGTAGCAGTCAGCAGCATGGGGGATGATGTTTAAATTGTGGGAGAGGGCTCAGGAGGTGGGGCAAAAGTCCAGTAGGCATCCAGAGGCATTGATCTCTGGCATCTTAAAACAAACAAACAAACAAACAAAAAACTTGTAAAGAAGAACTGGTTCAACAAAGGAAAGGGAATCCTCATTTTAGAAGTTGTAATGCACTTCAGACCTCAGCCATAACAATCTGAGCAGTTTCTGCCTCCACTCCTTCATCAGTAACACTGGGCTGTGGGTGCATCCTGAAGTCACTATGGTAACACATGCTAAGAAATTAGCATCAAGACTGTCCCTGGAACATGTGTGGAAATTCTGAGCTTTCATTCTTTGGGGTGTAGGGGTAAGGAGAGGCTTGGAGAGGACTGTACTTTCTATATCAGGAAGGAGGAGAAGAGCTGAAAATGTAGTGTTTATGATACGGTGGTGAAAATTATTTAAAATCGAGCATTGTGATGGTAGGAAGCAGAACAGGTGCTTTCCGGGGTCCCGATACTTGTGGGCAGCTTGACATTAAATGAAACTCACATCAAGGATTTCCTTGTTGGCTTTTGGAGACGTGGCTTCTCTTAACTCCTTGATGGCCACAGGGATTTTGACTTTCTCACCTTCTGGAACCCAGAGACCCTGAGATGAAGAAGAAAGCTGGTATTAACCTGAAATCATCATGCCAGGGAACATGTTACCTTGTAAACTGGATGAATTTTTATTAATGACTCCAATCTTTAAGAGCTCTGCATTGCAAAGTGCTTGGACTCATTATATCACAGAGACTCTTAGCTACCAGGCTTGAAGAATCTGAATAATTTTTTTTAGATAAAAACAAATGCCACTCATATCAGAGATGCCTCTCTTGACAGCAAATGGAGACCATCACAGAAAACCGCAGCTGGACACCATGCAGAGATCAGCTGGGAATATCTCAGAGGAAGGGCCAGAAAGATTGTTAAAAGCCAGACTATGAGAAAGTCTGACATGAAACAGTCTTTCCTAGAAATGGCTGCATAAACAAGACAGGAACATTGCCATATCAACGAACATGCTAAGGTGGAAGGGGCAAGATTTCATGGTTTCCATCCCCAGCAAAAGAACTATGGGTAACTAATAACTCCCGGAGAAGGAGATTTAGCTTCTCGGGGAGATGAGCCCCCCTTATTGATTGTTTAATACAGAGAGGTCAGCTCTGAAACCATATGCACACAAACAACAAAAATGGACTTAGCTGGTTGTATTTATATATTTGTCCATATGTATACATATATCTATATTTGCATATATACACATATATGTATAAATATACATGTATATTTTAACAATAATAATAAAAAAGGAACTATCAACTGGAGAGTAGGAGCCATGGGAGAAGGTGGAGGAAGGGTACGTAGAGGGGCAAAAGAAGAAATGAAAGGGGAGAAAATGATGCACTTGTATTCCAATTATTTAAAACAAACATTCATATAAAAATTCAAGGGGATTAATGGCCCACTTCTGTAATCTCAACACTTGACACCATTACAACATGATTGAATTTAAGATCAGTTTTAGATACATAGTAAGAGCCTGTCTTAAAAAAAAAAATAAGGACAAATCAAAACAAAAATCTATGCTTGCGCTAGTTTGAATGAGGAATGTCCTTCATGGTCTTGGATATTTGAACACATTTTTCCCAGATGATGCCACTGTTTGGAGAACTGTAGTTGGGGCACCCTTTCTGGAACAAGCACATCACCTCAAGGGTGACATGAGTTAAAATTCTCACACTGTTTCCGGTTTGTTCCCACTGCTTTGTCCTTGCCTTTGAAGATGAGAACAGCCATCTCCCTGCTCCTGCCGCCAGGCCTAGAGCCTGCTGCTATGCTCCCCTGCCATTTTGGGCTCTAAGCCTCTGGAGCTGAAAACTAACACAAAGGCTTCTATATGTTGCCTTGGCCGTGGCGTTTGCTCATAGATAGAGAAGCCACTAATGCAGCTTGTTGTAAAGGCAGCATGGATCATTCAGAGTTATAACTGGAAGAGACATTATGAAAAATGGACCTAGGAAAAGCAGATTGAGATGTTCATTATATGGTTTATTCTGACAGTTCAAAAAAAAAAAAAATCAGCCTCTCTATCAGCTAGACTCCCAACCTATGCTTCAAGCTCAGGAATAGAAAATGCTTTTGATCTCACAGTGATAACAAACAATTTTTTTTTCCAGTATCCTGGGTAACACTGCCGTTCCTACACCTTCAGCAAAACAGACAGATGTTGATAAAAGTCACCAAAATGCTGGTGAATCTGAGTTACCCACACAGGGCTGAAGTGCGGGGCAAACACTAGTTCCCAGGGCCAGGTGCACAACTGTCTCCAGGATGTTACCTTATACACTGTGCCAAATGCTCCGGAACCCAGAACTTTGATCTTCTTGAATTCTGTTTCCTTTAAGATCCTCAAGAGGGCTTGGTTGGGAGCTTCTCCACTGGGTGTGAGCGGTTCCACGAGCTGCGAGGAAGGGAACAGACCTGAGCTGTTAGCTCTGCATTCCACAATATGTGACATGTATGGTAGATGCATTCAGGGTAAGAGCATCCAGCTGCTTACAGCATGCAGCCATGCCTTACTACAAAGCACTCAACACACACGTTCAAAAGGAACCATGCACACCTTTTCTTCAGAACGTAGTAATCTACAGGAGAAACCCCCGTCTTATGATGCAGGTGTTTAACAAGACAGCTCTATTTGAGGGCTGTGTTTTCCATATCTATGTCTATGTCAATCAGTTTTAATTAAAATCTAGCAACAAGAACAATGTTATGCCATAACGGTTTGGGTCATCTCCATGTTGATGAAGGACCATGGTTTCTAATGCAGTGCCGGATACAGGCATTAGCTGAAGGATAATAATGGCTTAACACCCACTCCACAGAGTTTCAAAAAGAAACATCCACTTGTGTGGATAGTGGAATTGTCTCCCAAAGTAACATCTCGATCATGGGACCATTGTAAGATTTCAACGTCTCTCATCTTGATTGCTTTTCTGTATACACATAGAGGAGCTACCCTTTAGGCAGGCCTCCCCTAGGCTTTGAATTTTCAAAGACAATGCCCAAGACATGCATGTTTTGTTGAATGGAGATACCGAAATAAAACAAATTGTGTGTAATTGGACATTTTTTCCTGGTTCTTCTATCCTAACCAATAATTCATAGTGGCAATTATATATCTGCTATGGGCAAGTGTCTTGCAAAAACTCATGTGTTTAAAATGGACCATGATGCTAATAGGAAATAGTGGGCCTTTATGCAGTGAGGCCCACAGGGAGCCCTTTGGGTGATTGGGGTGGAGATCCAGAAGGGACAGTGGAGCACCTGTTTCCTCTGCCTGGCACGTGGTGAGTTAATGTGCTTCGTCATGGACTCCTGCCCCAGACCCAAAGTAACACTGCTAACCCCCAAACTCTTAAAAGCAAATTAACCTCTCTTCTTTATACATGGACTATCATGAGTGCCTGTTACAGGGATAGCAAGCTAAACCACACCTCATCTATAAAATTTCACACTGTAAGCTCCCCGGAGAAGGTCTTTTCTCCACTGCAACAGTTGAGGGTCGTGAGGATGTCACTGACCCGCAGGCAGCAGGCCTCACCTCTCTCTCCTGAAGTAGGCGGCGTAGGGTACGTTTTCGGACAATGTGGCGTCGTCTCATAAATAGGCCAATCCCAAGGGCCACCACAACTATGAAGAGAAGGCCACCCACAATCCCTATGGCAATGGATGGGATCTTGGGCCTGGAATGAAATTGAGAGAAAGAGAAGGTAACAGTGGCATTTCATACACATCCTGTACCTTTTTTTTTTTTTTTGGTTTTTCGAGACAGGGTTTCTCTGTGGCTTTGGAGCCTGTCCTGGAACTAGCTCTGTAGACCAGGCTG
>NW_004949107.1:3323655-3328897 GCF_000317375.1 Microtus ochrogaster | reverse complement strand
TTTGGAGCCTGTCCTGGAACTAGCTCTGTAGACCAGGCTGGTCTCGAACTCACAGAGATCCGCCTGCCTCTGCCTCCCGAGTGCTGGGATTAAAGACGTGCGCCACCACCGCCTGCCTTCCTGTACCTTTTGATACATAAATAAAATTTAAAATCATCTCAGAGACTGGGATACTGTGTGAATTCTGGAAGGGAAGACTGGGGGCTAAGTTTAAAGATAAGGTTTCCAACATTCTTTGCTTCTTTGCCCCAAGTCAGCTCTCTTTTTTCATTAAAAAAAAAAAAATTGGTCTCCATAGGGCCTGGCATTGGTGGTGAATGTCTTTAAAACCAGTACTCGAGGAAGAGGCAGGCAGATGTCTGTGAGTTCAAGGCTAGCCTGGTCTACATAGTGAATTTCAGGACAGCCAGGGTTACCCACATAGTGAGACCCTTTCTCAAAAAAAAAAACCCACAAAGTAAAAATTGAGGTCTCATTTGAATGTCTGTCATTATGATAACTATTTTTTATAATCATTGATGGAGAAAATAAATCATATAGGATTCAAAAAATAATCCAGATGTCAACACCACTTTTTAGTTTATTTTAACTTTTTGATAATTTTATATATGAGTACTGTATTTCCATCATCACTGTTCCTCCTATATCCAACTCCCATGCCCCTCTGTTCCCTCTCAAATTTATTATCTCTTCTTCTTTAATTGTTCACACACGCACAATCACCCCTACTCCCCAGGCGTATAAAATCAACCCAGCTGATCCATTTTATGTTGTTCATATATTCGTATGTCTATGTGTTTAAGAATGAGGACAGAAACTGGATAACCTATCAGGGGCTTGGGTCTGGAGAAAACGGCTCTTCCTCTCTTATCAGCCACGAGTTGCCTGTAGCTTTTATCTAGGGGTTGGGCTTTATGAGATTCCACATGCATGTTGGCATGCCAACAAATAGTGTCATTGTGCAGATCTTGTTTAGACAACCATAGCTTTGAGAATTCACGAGTGCAGAGCTTTCTTTCATAGATATATAGAAGACTATCTCACAGCAGATAACCTGGTCTTCTAATTCTTACCATCTTGCTCCCCCATCTTTCATGATGTTTCTTGGACCTGAGCTGTACGGTTGTGTTGTATAAGTAAATAATGCTTTTTTTTATATGAATTAACATCTTCTCCTTTCTAAGAGAACATATATATAACTGAAAAAAAATAGATATTTTCCCATGGCCATGTTGGGAGTTTCTTCCAGTCCCATTGAGCTCTCATCATGTGAATGAACTCAATGGAAGTAAACACTGATATGATTTAGACATAAAAAGCATCATTGTTGCTATAAGTGTTGCCCCAGTATACCCCCAAACCCATCAAGATCAAGTCTAATTTCAGAAAGATGAAAAATCAGAAGTCATTCTCCAATCTCACTAATGACTATCTGAATTAATATTACTAACTCTGAATTTGGATTCTTTAAGGATTATTTTTTTATTTCTTTTATGGTGGTGGCAGACTGAAAGTTTATTATCTTGAAGAATCAACCTCCATTTGAGTTCCTGATAAATTTATTCTTATTTTCAGGTAGACATGTTAATGAATAGCAAAGATTTGTTATCATTGTTATTTACATATAGATAAGGTACCAAAGTCCTTGCAGACCTTCCGTAATTGAACCAACTGGACTTCCTGAGATGGAGTATACATTTCCTTCTCAGGGCATACAAGTCATCTCTGGAGCTATAGACCAAACCCCCGGCTAGTAAAACTAATGAGTTTTCACCAATAAAAAAGAACATTGGGATATACCAGGAAAATTTGTTCCAGAGCATGTATTAAATGAGAAGCCACACTAACAAAGGGAGGTCAAGAGTTTGGAAGAGAAAACAGTTAATAAAGAAATGCTGACAAAGAATGCTCATTGACTTTCAAGGCAGGGATTGTATGGAAAACAAGATCAGAGTGTCATGGAGGCTGCCTGGAAGACAGGGGGAGCTCTGTTGGGGCTTCATCTTGGAAGCTCTGAGAGGAAATGACATTTGAAAGGGTCTCATGACTGAGACAGGCTTTATTTTATTTTACTCTTTCAATTGATGGCAGAAGGTACCAACCACCACAGTTAAGGAAGAGACAGTAAGGGAAGGGATATTTGTAGATATGTCCACAACTGAGAGAGAAGGCTGAGCACCAAGTAGGTATTCTGTAGACAATCTCAGTTCTCCACCAGATGCTGTTGGCTGGTGATACACTTCTGCATGATGGCTCTGAGCAGAAATTCACAATTTCACTTCTCTCAGGGCAGCATCTCTGTCAATAGTGGAAAGTGATTAGAAAAAATGTTGAAGAAAACTCATTGTCTTTTCTGGAAAATATGTTTCAAGAAAGAAGAGAAAACGTCACTGAGGTGGACCTTGGTCATTTGACAAGAAAGTTATTCATACCATGTTTGTGACATGACCACCCGGGCTACTTAGAAGAAAAGAGGAGGCCTTTAGAAGAGACAAGACTTTTAAGTGGAGTTGCTGTGCCTGCAAAGCTAGAAACAGATACGTAGAGGGGGCTGGTCCACACTGTCAACTTCTAATGGGGCTGGCCCTAGCGTAGTTCACCATGTATGCCCTCCACTGACCAACAACATGGACACAGGGTGAGAGGGGCAGAACTGGAGACCCGTGGTTGGCCTAGAGGACTTGGAAGAAACTGAAAGGCTTGAAGGAACTCAGAAATGACTTCTGGTCATAGATCCAAAGTCACAGTACATACCTTGGTAGTGGGCATCCTTGGAGACCTGGCCCAGTACATCTGCAGGAATAAAAGACACACATCTTTTTCATTCTGCTTTACTGAAATTTATTTGATAGTTTTCCACATTAAGTCATAAAGCAATTGTGACAAATTACTCTTTTATAGCTATAATCACAGTGATCTCAAAGTTGGATAGTTACTAACATATTTTATACATTACTTCAATTATATAAAATAATTAGTACATGTGTTTATTTATGCAGAAAAAATCTTTGAGTGGCAGGATTGTTATCGCCTTCATCTAGGTTATTACCCAAATGCAACACAGTATATAGTTGCCACACAGCTTGCACTAAATGTCTGGAGGGACAGGGGAGCAGTATGACAAAGACCATATTTGGAGAACATACTCTAAATACTCTGTCTCTATTACTCGGAACAAGAATTGGTTCTCATTTCTACCTTCTGCTTTTCTTGGCTTTTGAGAGTTTGACTCTCTGACTTCTCCTTGCTGTCAGACGAAGAAGCTGTGTGCAATGCCTTTGGCCTTTGGTTCATAAACTAAACTTGCTGGCAATGCATCTCTAAGCAGTGGGATCCACCAGGAGGCCCAGCTGTTTCCTTCTAGACTCACAAAAGATAGTCAAAGAAAGAGAGGAAGCATTCTCTAGTGTCAGTTAGACTCTCCTTCAAGTACCACGTCTGGTGGTCTGTTTATTGTTGAATGTTCAACAACAGGAGTCCATGCCTGCTGAGGGGATTGACAGTTTGGACAAGCTGCTTAATTTCATACAGCCTTTGAAAGCTACCCTGGACAATTGCCATAGACTGTCAACAGGAGACTGCAGTCGGTGAGCTCAGAGGGAAAGATAAACGAGTTTCCATGTAACGGGATGACCAGTGGGGAAGGTGACAGCGCAGAGGCTGCAGAGGGAAGGATGGGGCATCACGAGATTAAGGGACCACTCGGGAAGCTGACAATGCACTCTCCTGTCTTTTGACTCTTGGTGGGAGGACAAAGAGGTCGCATCATCTAATTCTGTCATATTCTGCCTCCCACGCAATTCCTTCTTTCATTGCAAGAAATTTATAATTACAATGGTAACAAAGACATTGGGACGTACAACCAAAATGAGCAAATTCTTGGGGAACGTTGTTGAATTTATCAGGATAAAAATTTCAAGACAATATCTTCTTTTTGTTTAATATAAAAACAAGGTTCAACTTAAAGATGCATGTGCCTCAAGCTCAAGGGTCCCTGCAAATGCCGAAGTGGTCACAGTCGTGGCTTTTGGAGTCATGTGGGCTCCTTATGTGTAATCCAGCTTCTAACATGACTGGTTTATAAACTGTATTGCTGAGTCCCATAAAATATTACCTTCCCCATAAAACCAGGAAAAGCGCCACCATTACCCTCTCTCTGAAAATTAGAGTGGCGGTGTGTTTGATAAGATATACATTACAAATATGTAACTAGAGAAAACATATCCCCATTTTCAGTTGTCCCCATCAACCCTTCATGTATTTTAAAAAGTAAATCCATTTCAATCAAACAACTCTGTGCAATTAGTTACTGTGAGATAAAACACAGGTAGCAATAACTAGACTACTTAAAAGTGCATGTTTTTCATCAGACTTATAGAATTAGGAAAACACAGAAAAAAATCAGACCAACTGATACATACAAAATTTTAATCTACATTATGAAAAAAAATTATCTTTCTGTATTTGAAAACTCTTATTCAAGGTAAGAATGACTACTGGCAATTAATTCCTCCTTCTTGGTGACTTTTGAGGTCGCCTTAAGGCCAATAGTATACAGTCACAGACAGAAACATACACATATACTTATTTCCAAAGCAGAGAAAAGGAGAGGCGTTCATTTATTATGTACAGCTCGCACAGTAATGTTCTAGAGAATCTGCTCCAAAACTGCTAATGCAAAAAATGGGCTAAGTTGAAAAGGAGCAAAGCATTATTCTTACAGGCTTTGCAGAGGTTGTGAACTGGACAATGTGATCAGTGTGGTGATATAAACAAAGGAAAAATTGGACAATGGTAACATACTACCGCAGAAATGGTAAATTCCAAAACCCACACCTCATTTTTAGAAATATTATTTTGAAAGTGCAGATGACTCTCCTTGGCAAGAAACTTGGAATCTCAGACCAAGAACCAAGGCATTGCTAATGCTGACACATTGCTGTCCTACCCATCATCATCATCAGATGTCAAATATTGACTTCAACTATTATTGTTTCTGATATTATTCTGGAAATTCCAGCCCCTTTATACAATCTGAGACTTTTGGAAAAAAAATTAAAACAAAATATTGAAAGGTAGTATGATTGTTTTCCTAGAAAACTTATTGTTATAACAGTCACAGTTACAAGAATTGCCACTGTCACCACCACTACCAGCAGTGTACTCAATGGCACCACCACCACTATCTATGTAATTAGCATCACTACCACCACCATCCACATCACCACCACCACCACCACCA
>NW_004949107.1:3313879-3322734 GCF_000317375.1 Microtus ochrogaster | reverse complement strand
CATCCACATCACCACCACCATCCACATCACCACCACCACCATCATCCACATCACCACCATCACTATCCACATCACCACCATCACTATCCACATCACCACCACCACCACCATCCACACCACCACTACCACCATCGACATCACCACCACCACTATTCTTACCACCAGCATCAGTCCCTACCACCACCACCACCACCACCACCACCATTGTTACCACCACCCTTACCATTAACATTGCTTGTTAGCGCTCACCTTGTCTTAGTCACTATTTTTAGTACATTATAGATACTAACTCATCATCACAAAATCCTGTAATTTATGTTGAATTAGTTATCACTGGATTTTATAGAAGAATGCATTTAGATACACAGCACTGTAAAGCCAGGTTGTTGGTATTGGAGAGAACCAGAGAAAGAGTGAGTGACAGTTCTGAGTAAGAGGGAAGACTTTAGAAATATAATGACATGGGTAATATATATAAATGAAAACTCCAACAATGTTCTGGTTACTGAGTGTGATCTGATTCAATTGTCAATTTATAGTGTTCCAGTAAATGAAATGTATAGAGTCGGAACGCTTCTGCTAATTCTTCTCAAGCTAGCTTTAATTCAAGCCACTGAAGTCAGCTTAACAATCAAGTAGATTTTAAAAAAGTGCTTTGGAACAATTCAGAAAGTGTTACTGCATATGTGTGTGTGTGTGTGTGTGTGTGTGTGTTCATGTGTGCCCACGTGTGTGTGCGTGTGTGTATTCATGTGCGCTCACGTGTGTGTGTCTTCATGTGCGCTCATGTGTGCGTGCACTGTGTGAAGTCTAGAAGTCAACACCAAATGTCATTTTTGAAAAACAACTACTCCTTTTTTGTGAGTCAGGATCTCTCAGTAAACTCTAGTTCACCAAGAATTTGGCTAGAATGAATGTCTAGAAAGCCTTCCCATCTCTGCCTTTCTAGTGCTGAGGTTACAGGTGTATACAGTCTTCACTCCTGGTATATTCTACATGGTGTTGACGAACGAACTAGGTCCTTAAGTCACTGAATGAGCCACCTCCCCAGGTCCTCCCCCCCCAGGTCCATACCATCCCCAACCCTAATTATACAGAGGGGAAAGAGGTTGTCCGCTGTGCCCATCACTCTTTTCTATTGGCAATGCGGTGCCAAGGAATCAAGACTACCTGAGACAAATATCCTGAAAGACAGAACAATATTTATCAATCTGAGATCTGCCCACCAGCCTATCCCTTCTGTCACCACAAGGGCACAGTTGAAACATATTAGGGTCCTGGCTAAAATACAAGCCTATATAAACCACTGCCTAAAATTTGGTAGGCATTTCCAGTGTATAAATTCACAAGCTTTTGTAGGTGACTGTACTGCTCTTACCCATAGGTACAGTTTGGATGGCAGAGGTGGCAGACATTGTTGGCGTCTGCATACTTCCAGACCAGCGTGCTGTTCTCCCCCATGATCCCAGCTGGGCAGGTCTTGACACAGTGTGGGCCGTCAATGTAGTGAGCACACTTGATGCAGTTGTCTGGCCCCTGAAGCAAGATACAGAGAACGTTACTGATCTTTTTAGTTCTTTTTCAAAAATAGAAATAACTTCCTATTTATAATATTTACTGTGAGAAAACAAAAGCCAATAATATGGATGTTCTTTATTATTGTATATGTGTGTGAATGTCTGTGCACCATTTGTACGCCTGGAGCTCATAGAAGCCAGAAGCGGGCATCAGATCCCCTGAAACTGGAGTTGCAGGTGGCTGTGGGCTGGCACGTTGGTGCTGAGAATCAAGCCTGGGTTCTCAAGAGGAGCAGCGAGTGTTCTTAACCACTGAGGCATCTCTCCAGCCCCAGTGCAGAAATTCTTGAAATATACGACAAGTGATGTGGTTGCTCTTGCCTGCTGTGCCCGCAATAAGATACGTTTTCCTGACTGCACTGAAAACAATTCAATTTCTTTTAATGTGTTTTATACTAATGATTAGCTATGATGAAACTGTGTGGATGTGCTGTGGAGATGAGAGCACTTCCTGTGAGAACTAGTGTTTGCCTTCCACTGTGTGAGTCTCAGGGATGGAACTAAAGCATTCAGATGCAACAGCAAGCTTCTTTATCATCTCCTGGCCCTCAGATAGACTCTGCTAACTCAGATCAGCTATACAGAGCAATTCGATTTGTGGGCTATACTCTGTTAAGAAAGGACAGCTGTTATCATGTTTACCATCCTCAGTCCCTCTAGTCCAGCCACGTTGTGTAAAGTACATAAAGGTTTTCATAGAAAAAGCAAATGAATTTATCACACCCAAGCATAAATTAAGCTTCGTTCTTCACCATATTTTTTTAACAGTACTTTAAGATATCGTGGGCATAGTACTTGTCAGAGTCATTTCGATTGGTCTACATGTGTTGTATATCCTTATCTTTCCTGCATATCCCATCTGAAGTTAAAAGGCAATGCTGAGGGAGGCCAGACTTCGGCTTGCTGAGGCGCATGAAGGGAAACCCTCTTTTGTATTTTTCCGTGGGAAAGAAGGTGGCACATGGCGGTGTTGGCTGCGGAGTGGGCTGTGAATGTGCAGCGCTAGAGTCTGTCTGTAAAACCTGGAATGTCCTTGTAAAATTCCCAGAAACGATGGCAGCGGGACTGCCTGGTTTGTGTGCTTCACACTTCACGAGAGGACTGTTAGGCAAGGGTTTTCCCCCTTGGCTCCAGTAACCAACCGTTCAGCTCTGTCTGCACAGAGGCGGAACACACTCAAAGCCAGAGCAGCTGGAAGACTAAAGCAATAGCACCAATTATTTCTCTGCAGCCATGAGGATTCGACCCAATGCCCTGCAAGCCTGCACAGCCAGGGCTTATTTGGTAACCAGTCATGCTGACAGTCTCGATTTCCTAACTCAGTTCTGTTACACTCCTCTTGACTGATGGGCAACTGCTGAAACAGGTTTCAATGAGGACACTTAAGAGTTTGCTGCTGAAATTCACAGGGAAACAGAGCCCGGACTAGGCTTAGTATCAGGTAGGAGCAGCATATTTGAGTCAGAGCAACCTGAATTCCCACAGACATCCCTTAGAAGTTTGCTACTGTGTGTGTAAAAAAAGCAACTGATTGAAGAAAAATTGCTGGGATTTCTTTAAAAAAATAGTGTAACTTGAACTTGTTAAACAATGCTTTGGTGGCGTTTGATTAAAATGAGGAGATGTTGGCAGATGGCCAAAGCTGTGTGAGCTGCCTGGCAGTGTCTCAGGCCAGTATAGCCTGTCCTGTGATACAGTGGGGGAATGGCCATGGTGAAATGAGTGTGAGATGCTGGGCAGGCAGGGGTGAGGCAATTCTACCCTGAATAGGCACTTTAAGGATCAGATCCTGAGGCTCTCTTCCCTGGAAAGGGCCTACACATCTATCTTTCCTACTTGGGGGTGGCTTGGATCATTGATGTTCTTGCTGGGGCTCTTGCGAAGGCTTTCCCACAAAGCAGGGTAGAGCGTGGAGTAGAACTCCTTACCCGGCCTGTACAGGTGATGTTCATGTCCTGCGGCAGACATTCTGGGTGGCACTGGATGCACTCAGATTTCTCCACAAACTCCCTCGGCTCCCTGGGGGAAGAACACAGTGAACTGAGCATGCCATACCCCGAGTGGCGGTAACTATTTCAAGTAACGCAAATGACCTAGCCCAGAAACTCAGAAGCATCTTAAGGGCAAAGAAAGGGTCAGAATCATGGGACTGACCTGAAATATAATACGCTGAGCTCCCTAGTAGAGCCTTAGGTCACCTTGAACACAGTGTCATTTATAACCAGAGCACTTCTCTGACCTTTTCCTACAGGCATAGTTTCTGAATGTCAGGTAAGAAAGCCAAATATGAAAAACATCTTTGCAAACCATCCCTTCCTTCTAAAACCCACATGGACGTTTAAGCTGGAAAGAAATGGTTTCTAAGGCTAAGAAAGGAATAGGAAAGGACCGTTCAAACTTGTTCACTTCCGGAGTCTCTGGAAAACTCCTTCCTGTGTGCTGTTTCCTCTGGTATTGCAGCAATAGATATACTAAGCCAATAATAGACTCCTCTCAGGCTGCCTTTCCTTTGCCTACTTTTAGTAGGTCAGGCTGAGCTGGCAGCACCTAGAAAGAGGCAGCAGGGACAGGAAGAGAGATGGAAGAGGCTGTGGAACAGCAGTAACAGCGAGCCGTCGTCAGGCTGAGCTGCAGAAGTAGTGCCTGGCCAGTTGTTTGGTGGTTGAAGAAGAGACCAGCCAGCTTGAGAGGGGCAAAGCAGGCATGAAGGGGAGGGCAGACAGAGAGAGGATGGAGAACTTAGGCCGAAGAATGGACCACTGCATAGAGCAGGAAAAAACAAACTTCAGGTTCTGGTGGCTGAGGGAGTTCCAGAGTACTTCCTGGATTTTAGAGCCACGGGTCTCAGCCATCCCAGGCTCAAGAATTGTAACAGCAATCACCGTCAAGAATGGAGGAGCCCATCACTCAGGCCCTTCTTGAAGTTGCACCCACTTCTCTGACAGGCTTGGGAATCCTAATGTAAAGGGCGTATACACATGTCATAACACCTAAGAGTCCCACACTGCAGGCAACCGTAAGAACTCTAAGACTTGTAGAGCTAAGGGTCCCCAAAATCAAGGGATGGACTAGGGTTGTAACAGCAGAGGGTGCCATGCGCACTTGTCCCTGCCTGCCTGTTGTCACTGCTCACTGATGTCAAACTGCAAAGCATACAGAAGAGGCCAATGGCCAGTGCTGGACGGCTTTCCCCCAGCAGAACATAGAGACCACAGCCAACTGACTGGCAGTGAATAAAACCCTCAATGGTGATTTTCTGAGCTTTGTCTCCGTGTCACCTCCTGCAGGACTCTGGCTTGAATGGTGACGAGGTGCTGCAGGCCATCGGCATCTCACACTAAGATCCCTGGGCCTCTGGGTGCAGTGAAGAGATTTGAAAGTTGAAGATATGAACGTCTATTTAGCACAGGAAGGGCTATGGTGCTGCTCACTGTGTGACGTCAAACAGCAGTTAAAGCAGTAGCCCTAGGCCCATGGAGATATTCTTACAAAATCAAAATTGCCTTTCCAGCTCTGGAATATTTCTGGATACAAACTGTGGTCCACACCCTGTTAGCGAAACAGCATGGAAGATTTCCCAGCACTGCCTGTAACTCACATGTCTCTCCTCCACCATAGCTTCCTCTCGTCCCTTAAATAACAACAACAACAACAGCAACAACAACAACAAAATGCCCCTTTCTGCCCTTCAATTTAATTTTCTAAGTAATTTCTTTAAATCATTACCAATATTCACTTAAAACTTTATGCCAACATTGACATACTTTGTACTATCAATTTGATTACTTTTTTTAAAAAATTTTTTTGAGATGCCGTTTCTCTGTAGCTTTTGGTTCCTGTATTGGAACTAGCTCTTCTAGACCAGGCTGGCCTTGAACTCACAGAGATCCGCCTGCTTGTGCCTCCCGAGTGCTGGGATTAAAGGCGTGCACCGCCACCGCCCAGCAATAGATTACTTTTAAACTAACAAAATATAGGATTTGCGTTTTTCTTTCTGGTTTTATTAAAATAATTTGCACACTCAATAATCAGTGTGTGTGAGGGGCACATAAAACTAAAATTAATTAGGAAATGCTCTGTGTTGACATATTTTAATATAATGGGAATAGTGGACAGGAAAGAAAAGTCCAAACGCTCACACTTTCTTAAATATGTTAGCTACTGTGTCTGTTCTATCTTGAGGAATTTCTGTAAAATGAAAATTTAAAGTATTTTCAGGAAGAGAGACAGGACAGATTATCAGGTGCATTGAGGAACAATGAGAAACTTGCTTTCTAATGTGATGAGCACTTTGCCAAAAAAATGAACATCAAATAAACAAAGGATAATATCAAGAACAAGAGAGAAAGAGAAAAAATCATGTGAATAACTGCAAGGCTGTAGGAAGAGCACGGGGCTCATCTCTCAGCTAGACGGAGGCTAAAAGGATAGCGTCTCACCCCTCCAGGACGTTGCACTTCTCCACGCACTCCCTGCCTCTGCTGACGTTCTGGCAGGAGACACAATCCCTGGGCGAAGGGCCCCAGCAGCCTTCCGAGGAGCACAGAGGATTACAGACGTGGCCTGTGGCTTCTGAGAACACACAGTGAGTCACAGGGTCAGTCACAGAGCAGTAACGGGAGGGATCAGAAGAGGAGACACCCTTCCGAGGGACTGTGTGCTCTTTGCAGGCACATGGGGGTTCTGAGGGGAGTAGGGGACCATGGCCTTTGTTCTCTGTGGTGTTCAAGGCAGCTTGAACCTGACTCTGGAGAGGCTTTGATGATGGATGTCACAGCTGACAGATATGGCAGGAAAGGTTGTAGCTGCTTGCTGTGTGCTGGGTACCATGCCAAGAGAGTCACATACAGGCTCTCATGTCACTGAGGAATGCCATGGTGCCGGAATCATCACCATGTGAGAAAGAGGAAGCCAAAGCCAAGGTGATGAAAGCATAAAAAACAGGGCAAGTTCTCAAAGCCCAACTGGGCCAAAGCATCGCTGATACTCAGTATTGCCTCTGTCAGTGTTTAGAGTCTTGCCACAAGTCAGTGGCATTTGCAAGTTTCAAAAGCTAACTTAATTTAATGTTTTGAAACCAGAGTCAGGAATATAACTGTGAGATGTCAACCATCCTTTTACACACATGTGTAGGCACACGCGTGCACTTGGGTGTGGCTCTAGCAACTAAAGACTGATGTGAGCATAGCGCTATATTTAGTCAAAATGTAATATAATGACTCCCCAGAAAGAGCTGGCTGTCACAGTGCCCGGCCCCTGCACTTCACTCAGGCAGATGGAGGGGGCGGAGCCGGGTGGGCGAGTTCTCGATGTACTTCCGGTTTTGACCGGCAGCGCTCTTGCCCCGCCCTTGGAGGACCCCGTCTCTGTATATAATATATATATATGTATGTATTGTTCCTGGTTTTGTACGGACCATGCCCTCTGTCAGGTCGTCCCCATAAAAGCAGCCCCCAGAGCCTTGCTGCCTGGTTTTTTGATGCGCTGGAGGGGGAAAGGGGAGGGATATCAGGTCTTTTTCTAGTTTTGCCCAGGACCTAGAGAGGATCTCAATGCCGGTTCAGATCTCCAACCCCAGTCTTAGCAAACTCACTTGCCACCATTGCCCAGGTTTCGTAGGGTCTCTAGACAGGTTTTTCAGGTCTTCCTTTCACAAGGTTTTTAGAGCAAGCCAGAGAGAGGATAGACTGAAAGGGAACTCCCTACTGAGAACTAAGCAGTCTGTAAGACCCCAGAGGTCTCCTGTGAAGTACCAGGAGGACCGAAGAGTTCTTGGGTGACCTAGAAGATAGCTTTCAGAGCACTGTTGTCCCCAAGGTCACAGAGAAGGTTCTTTGGCCTGGGCTGGCTTGAGAGGTCTCCTGTAGTCCTAGCTGCCCTATTAGCTAGCTCCCAGTTCCAGGAAGAAATTTGGGTGCATCCCAGAAGCGAATGCACCTAGCCCCACAGTAGACAGCACACTTTTTTTGCACAGGAGCTGGGAGGCAAATCTTGTGCTTTAGTAACTTGAACCCTGGGGGACTCTCATCTTCACTTCTTCCAATAAGAAACAAAAGTCCCAATCTCCAGGCTCTTGGGTCACTTTGCTTCGCCCCTGACAACACCAGAGATGAGTGGTCTCTAGAAGAACTCCAGGAACAGCCCGAGGCAGCCATTTCCTAGCAGGTAATTCTGTCACAGAACTTGTTCGTGTAGAGCCACATAGTGGCTTCCTGTTGACTACCCTCAAAACTGGTTCTGCAACCTCAGGGCCATACAAGTCCTGTCCATCTCTGACACCTACCTTACAGTCAGAAAACTGGCAATGGTGGTGGCCTCGCAGGGCATTTCCTCTCATCACATCATCCTTGGCACATTGGGGACCCTGGGAATGCTGCAGGTAGATCCCGGAGGGCCTGAATTCCATGACAGATTCCCTAAACGAGGTCTCAGGTCATCATGCCTAGGTTAGAAGTCCCTGTTCGGGAAACCTTGCCAAGAAATGAAGCGGTTGGAGCTTCCTGGGTGGGGAAGACAAATGGACTTGAGGTAAGAGCCTCTAGTCTGACAGTCCTGAGTGTCTAACGTGGAAGGCCAGTATCCCATACCCACCCTGGATGCTATGTGAGGAGGGACCCCCTCCTAGATGTTCCAAGGAGTGGTTGAGTAGCACTTGATGTTTATGTAGGAGTGTATTGTAAGCCTTGGGACTTTGTGTATGGCTTTTCTGGGAGTTTCTCAGGCAGGCCTGAGCTGTGACCCATGAACAAGTCCATTTGGGGGCTGTCAGGTGGTGCAGGCAGACTGTGATGTTTGTCATCTCAAACATCACATCTGTTACCATCATTTACTGAGTTGTAAGAATTAGAGTAGCTGTCACAACCCTGACACTTGCTGCAGAGGAGGGATATTAAACAGGTCCCCACCCCCACCCCAGATCCCAGCACCTTAGGCTGGAATAGGAAAAGGCCCATTCCAGCACTGAAACACACACCTCCTATAAAGACCCTAGAGCAGCAGTTCTCAACCTGTGGGTCACAACCCCATTGGGGGCTTCAAACAACCCTTTCACAGGGGTCACCTAAGACCATCAAAACCACAGCTATTTACATTTAGTTGCAATTCATAACAGTAACAAAATTAGTTCTGAAGTAGCAATGAAAACAATATGGTTGGGGATCCCTACAACATCAGGGACTGTATTAAAGGGTTGAAGCATTGGTCTGAGAACCACTGCCCTAGAGCCTGCCTACATAGGTGGTCACCAGAGACATCATGTCCTCCACGTGAACCTGCGGT
>NW_004949107.1:3309691-3313334 GCF_000317375.1 Microtus ochrogaster | reverse complement strand
AAAAAAAAAAGTAATATAATGAAGATCACATTTCATCCTTTAAATTCCAGGGAGCCTAGACTGCAGCACATATGTCACTCACTGATGTGACCACATATCTAACAAGAAGCAACTGAAGGGAGGAAGGCTTTACTTTGGCTAGCAGTTTAAGAAGGGGCACTGTCCATCAGAGTGGCAGAAGCACAAGGTCAAGTGTTCAAGCACCTGAGCTCCTGGAAACACACTCAAGCCACATCATCTTCCCCGCCTTCCACACCTGCTGTCAGCCCACATAGGATTATGAACATTGTACAATACCAGATGTGTTTATTCCATCTTCTTAAGACTTTAAAAAACTCCATTACCTTTTTTATTTTGTGTAGAGGATGAACATGTGCACGCCACTGTGGTGTGTGTGTGTGTGTGTGTGTGTGTGTGTGTGTGTGTGTAATATCAATTTGTGGGAGCTGGCTCTCTCCGTGCTCCATATGAGTCCTGAGAATAGAACTCAGGTCTCCAGGCTTTGCAGCAACGCTCTTTTCTGCTGAGCCATCTCACTTGCTCTCGGCAAGTCTTTAACAGTATCAATAGTGTTCAGAAATCTCAAGTCTATTTTTTTCTTGGGACTCAAGGCAATCAGAAAGCAATTTACAAACTTTCCACATACAACGGTACATAATAATCATTCCCATTTCACAGAGGTGGAATGGGGCACAGGAAAGAAAGAGTGAACCAAAGCGAGACTGAAACCCAGCAGAACTCAAGTTCTTGAAAGCCGGAGTAATTTCATCAGGATTTCCAGATGCTGGGCTCTCAAGAACTAAGGTAGCTCTGTCCTTCCAGGTCTGCCCCTTGCAGTGTGCAAAAGCTTCCCCCTTTGACCTGCTGTATCCCAAGCCTGCAGCTCCTTCTCTTTTTGTTTTTGGTAGCAGACATCCCATCATACTGACGTCTCTAAAATCCTGGGGTGTCCATTGAGACTTACGCTTCATCTTTATGGGATTGCACAGTGGCCTCTCCAGGGCTCCTTTTAGGGACTTCAGCCCTGCCCATGTACTGGCCAGCTTGGCTGGTTCTCTGTAACCTTGGCACAAGCTTCCATGCCCCCATCACCCTTATATCTTTCATGTGTACAAAACCAGTCCCATGTGGAAGCTGCTGCCCATTTTAGGGGCCAGCTAGAGATGCAGCCTGGCCACCAGATGCAGGCCATCTCTTCAGCTGAATTCTTAGTTTGGGTTCTCTTCTTTCAAATGAATGTACATCTCCAGATGGAGCCTTTGGTGGTCGGGCTTAGCCCTTAGGGCCCCTGTTCCTATTGTCCCAGTGTAGAGTAGAAGGCTTCTCTTTAAGTGTTCCTTTAACGTGTCTCTTTGCAGTTGTGATTGTGTTCTCAGCATCTGACTTATTCGTTACTTTAACTTTGCCTCATCCCCCACAAAAGTGCACATTTTCCATATCCCTGTGTTCACTCTTTGCTCCAGCACACTGTTGACCCCGGGAAGAGCAGTGAGCAGGAGACGAGGGCCCCTTCAGCATCCCTTCTGAAAAGAAATTACCTCCAGGAGCTATGCACACAGGTGACATGGGACCAGCTACTTACTGCAGTCATTCTGGGCTCTGTTGGTCATGATTTTGGTTTTCTGATTGGAAGTCCCAAAGAATTTTTTCCAGTTTATTGTATTTGCGTAGCACAAGTTTCGATTTCCTGAAATGACCACGTCTCCATCGCTTATTTCCTTGAGGGAACGCAATCCCAATGATGTGATGTTCAGGCCAACAACCGCAAGAGAAAACTGACCGCTGAATGGGGGAGAAGGAAAATTGCACTGTACGTGACAGTGAGAACAACATGCCACCCTCCGATTTTGTTTTTCTGAGCCACTTAGGTTTTCTGAAAACTGTGTTCCTATTATTAATAATCATTCTGTAAAAAAATATGAATCATGGCTTTTGGAAAACGTGATTGTTTTTTTTTAAGTTTCTTCAAGGAAAGGATTTTTTCTCATCCATTTGTTATCTTTAACCTTGGGTAAAGTGGAGGCCTGGCCAATGGCCTGACGCCATTTCATTTGCTGTATTTATAGCTTCCTAGAAGTCAAAAACACCAATGTGTACTTGAAGTCAATTTGTCTGTTTGTCCATCTACCCATCTATTCATCTATCCAGGCTCATCTGGTCATGTTTATTGAGTAAATATCTGTAGTGCCCCTTGACAAACACTGTATAGGTTAAATGTATGTCTCTTTTACTTGGAGAACCTGTCTAAAGGTGATGCCCTCATACAGGCAGAGCTTCTCATTTCTTTATTTGCTTTTACATCTCTACCACACTTTCCCCTCCTCCCAGCCCCTCTCCCTTCCACTCCTCCTCCCTTTCTTTTCAGAAAAGGATAGGTCTTCCATGGATATCATTCAGCCATCGTATATCAAGTTACGTTGAGATTAGGCACCTCCTCTCATCGTAAGACTGGATGAAGCAATTCAATAGGAGAAAAGGGTCCCCAAAGCAGACAACAGAGTCAGAGACAGTCCCTGCTCCCACTGTTAGGAGTCCTACAAGACGACCAAGCTACACAACTGTAACATAAATGCAGAGTGCCTAGATCTGTCCCATGTAGATTCCCTGGTTGTTGGTTCCGTCTCTGTGAGACCCTATGGGCCCTGGGTTAGTTGATCCAGCTACTTTTTGAGTGCAGAGAAATGAACACAGCTTTAGCAAGAACGATTAGTCAAGAAGGGGAACTTAAGTAGCTCCATGGAGGAGAGCCATAGAAGGACAACTTTCTCCAAACCACGATGTCTCATATCTGAGACGTGGAGAGCAGCGCCAAGTAGGATTCTACAAGGTACGCCCCATTGGATGACTAGACTGAAGTTAGCCAGACAAAAGGCAAAGGAATGCCACACCACGTGGGGAAAGAGGATGCAGGCTGTCTGCAGGCGGGGAGGGCTGGAAGACAGGCCTGGGGATGGTGGTTAAAGTCAGAGCCCAGATCTATGGCCCTGATGGAGGAATTTGGGTTGTCACAGGCCACTGGTGGCCAAGCACATAGAAGCAGTGAGTATTTGTAGTAAGCTTCTCTGACACCAGCATCAGGAATGGGTTGGTTGCGACAGGACGAAAGGAAGAGAATGAAAGTTAAGAGGTTACATGTCAGAGGAATAAAGCATTATTTGACAGCCCCCTCTTTCTGTTCATGGTTCTCTATTCACTGCCTGTTTCCAGAGAAGCGAGGGGTCCTGGGTAGGAGACCCACACTGGGAATTCCACTGGGAATTCTCCTCAGAAAAGCCAAGGAGTCAGGATCTGTCTGGGGTCTTTCTGGCAGGTCAAGCTCCAGCACTGGGTCATAGAGCTCATCCCCAGGCTGGCCTCAGTGAAGAAACGCTCCTGAGAGCCCCAGAAGGCAGGAAGCAGATGTAGCTGTATGCTTATTATCACAAGCGTTTGACTAACGGAGCTGGTGAAAAGCAATGCATTTTCTGTGTGTATCACGCTATTTTATGATGTGAGGTTAGAGGAGGCAAATTTCAGAAAAGGTTCTCCTAATGTTCCCAAGGAAGTTTGAGCTGCAGATGTCCAAGCTTCTCTTCCTCACCACCAATTTTAGGATTTCTCTCATCTATTAAGGGTCTCCTTCCATTCTTCTCTCCTTCCTTCC
>NW_004949107.1:3281770-3309591 GCF_000317375.1 Microtus ochrogaster | reverse complement strand
CTCTCTCTCTCTCTCTCTCTCTCTCTCTCTCTCTGTATCTTTTTCTCTCTGTGCACACATTTCATTGTTGTGTCTGGAAGAGAGGACATTATAGATCCCCAAACCATTTAGTGTTAAAACCTCACTTGGGTCCCCTTGTGCAATATGTTAAATACCTTCAACTTCAACACTATCAAAGATCAGCCAAACAGAAATAAGGACATTCTGTAAAACACCTGCTCATATTTTCCCAGAGTGTCAAGACAATAAAAACAGTCAAAGCCATAGGAGCTAAGGACATTTGGGGGGGACTAAGAAGACGTTAGAAGTCCGTGCAATGTGGGATTCTTGAGAGGACAGAGAAAGGACACATGCATTCACGGAAAATCTGGTGAACTCAATAAAGTACACGGTCGAGGGCACAGCGCTGTGCAGAGTCAACATCTTTATCTTAATCCATACATCGGCTCATGTAAGTTGCTCACATTAGGGGAAGCTGAGTGGAAGTTCACCTTTGTCCTGTTTCTGTACCTCCCCTTTACGGCCAATTTCAAAATAAAAAGCAGAGATAATCTCCCAGGCTTTGGTTACTGCTGACTTACTGTTGCTTTGTTCTGCCACGTATGATTTCTAGGTTCTCAAAAGCATGGAGGTCCGTCCAGTTTTCAGGCCAAGCCTGAATCAGCAAAAACCCTAGAGGGGAGGAAGAAAGGCTTAGACACACGATGCTGGAAAGTTCTTTGTTTTGTAGGAAGCATGTTCTAGGATTCATGGTGTATGGACAGTGGCAGTGGATTCTCTGGTCCTCACCACTAAGGATGACAGTGTACATACTGACACATGTCCCGGTGATCTTTAAAAAAAAAATTGAAGTCCTGCCTCCTCCATGGAACTTTGAATCTCTGAGTGCACCTCTCTCAACCCCCAGGCCGGTTTCCACCCTACAGGCTGAAGATGTGCCCTGGCTCTGATATCCTTCAAGGCTATCAGATTCCACACTTGGTTCCTTCTCTGTCTTCAAGTAGCTGCTTACTTAGTCTCATTTTAAATGCTTTCTTCATTTAACTCGGATCCCCACATCAGTCTTGTTTCTCAGATCTAATTATCCCTTTTTAAAGATGAAGAAAACGAAGTGCAGGTGGCAGTCATGAATCCAAGACTCCCCGGTGGGCAATCAGTTGAAATCTACTTCAGGAACCCTGAAACCCGAGAACCCGCATCTCCCCTTCTTTTTCTCCCCGGGACTTGAGGTCTGTGAGGATGAAGGCCTGTCTGACCTGGGAAGAACTGTTACATGTGACTCGCTTCAGCCTTGGCTTAAAGTGCTTCCAACGTGCACAAAGGGAAACCAATTTTACAAGCTCTCTAAGAATTAATCCTAATGGTAGAGCTTCAGACACCACATTGCTATGCCAGAGAAGAAGGGGGAATGTCTGGTGGTTTCTGTAAAATTTAATCTGCTGTGTATGCTCCCAGATACACCGGCACGAACCTGTTATTTCCTTTACGGTTTTTAGAATATCTAGTTCCTGTGGGTCTAGAGGAGGGGTCCGTGTGAAGGAATCCCTGAAACAGACAGCAACATGATTATTGGTCATTTCCCATGGCTTCAAAGAAGTAGATTTGGCTGCTCTCTCTCCAAGTCACTCAGCTGTTACTTACCCCTTAAAGGCCACTGGCAGGATATGAAGGTCCCCGCTGATGGCAGTGCAGTATTTGAAGTGTTTGATGTTAGTCGCATTTATGGAGAGTGTGTCTTTAAATTCGCCAATGCCTATGCCATTACAAACTGTTAAGAGAGAGATTTATTCCATTTACCTTTGCTGAACTAAGAAGGCTGCACCAGCACAGGCAGAAGCACGAACCCCTGTGCCAGTCATTGTTAACTCATCCTGCTCTGAGGGGACCCTCCAGGTGTCGGGGCCCTGGCAAGCTTTGGTGTTCCAAGCACCGGGATGGGGGCTTGGGGTTGCCCTTGTCACAGACCTTGGTTGGCTTTGAAGTCTCCCTGTTGTTTTCGACTTCAACTGAATCTAGCTACTCATTGGTTCCCCGTTTTTTCTGTACAGGACAGTTCACCTACCTGGGCTGTAGGTGGCACCACTGTGCCTGGTTCAAGAGAACGCCCCCCCCCCCCTCCCTGAACCTTGGTAACTTGGCTTTGCTAGTTTGTCTTCTACTTTACAGACAAAGATGTGCATTTTCTTTTTTAATTAACAGAGTAAGGTGTGTTTGTTTGGAGGTGGATGTAAGAGTCCAGCACAAAGGTCACAGAAAAGGGTTATCTACACCCGTAGATGCCCTACCTTTGCGACAGGGCCCGTCACACTTTTTACACTTGCGAGCACCATCTTCCTCCACTTCATAGTAGTCAGGACCGCAGGCCCGGACACACGAGCCGTGATCTGTCACCACGTAGTTTCCTGAGGAAGGGACGATGAAAAGCAGGTGTTGAAGGCCATGGCAGGTGCGCCTAACCTTCCGCAAACATCCTCATGCCCTGCTCTTCATGGGCCACCGGAAAGGTCTCTGATTGACTGACTTTACGTCAAGGAGAGAGGTTGACAGGTTTCAACTCGAAAGAGAATCAAGTTTGAGTTTAATGACTTTCTGACGGTAATGTGGGGAAACACAGACATTTGATCACAGGCATCAAGGGGAGAAGGAGGGAACAGCACTGTGCATGCTCACTGACCAGAAGCCTGTCTGTGAACATCAGCCTCCTTTGTCAGGTATGTGTTTGGAACTTTCACGCAAACCTTGAAATTGTACGTGACACCCATTAATGCGTCTCAAACAGCCCATGTCCCATTGAGGTGACTGCAGTTTGTTCTGTGTTTGACACCAGCTTTGCTCTTCCCCTCCTGCCATGTGGTCCTTGGGGGAGCAGTGAGGGTACCAGCTTGTGCTGCTTCCCAGACAGGCACCCCAATCTCTTTCTCCCCTTCCCTCACCTGTCTGTAGTCCTTTACAGACAGGCACCCCAATCTGTCTCTCCCCTTTCCCTCGCCTTTCTGTGGTCTATCTCATTTAATATTTATGATTATAGTGTGCACTAGAGACTCTTTGCCTCCATTTTGAGTTTCCTAAATAGATCCCCCAAAGTATGGGCATTGGTAGTCTGTGAGTCATACGCTCTTATTGTTTAAGGTTTTGAGTGTTTTCTGTGGGTTTTAAAGCCCTGTTAACTAAGTCTTCACACTGAGTCCATCTGTGGCATGACTGGGCAGGTTTTCCTTCATCTTAGTTTTCTTTTACTTTACAGTGGCTTATTATTCTATTTCTTCTTCTTCTTCTTCTTCTTCTTCTTCTTCTTCTTCTTCTTCTTCTTCTTCTTCTTCTTCTTCTTCTTCTTCTTTTTCTTCTTTTTCCTCTCTCCTTTTTTTCTAAATAGACTTTCATCACCTAAATCTAGGTAGGGCAAAATCTTACCCTCTTAGTTTCTCTTTTACATTTTTTGGGGGAGCTCTCAATCTCCTTTCTAGAAGTCAAGATTGGCTCTTGAGGTTCTTTAAAGATTGCTTCACTTCTCTGTTTGGGAGTGATCTGTTTTGCCATTTCCCTATAGGTTCCAGCAGAGTACAATCATACATAAACAAAGCCTGAACCCAAATGAGGAAATCAAAGCAAAACTGAAACTGCAGTCCCTCAAGACCCCAACCTTAGCCATAGCCTTTTGTACTCAAGAAGGCAGATCTGCTGCGTTTTCTAATTTAGGTCTGTTAAATGCCAGCATAGTAGAGAGCCAAACAATGATGGTCCCAGAAGGTGGTGATTTTGTGGTTGTCAGTTCCAGGACACCCCCATGTTATATAGCTGGCCCTCAGACTTGGCGTAAAACAACAGGTGTCTTTTGTTAACAAAGTCTGTTCGCTAACAACATGAGGACCAGCACAGGTGAAGCCACCCTTGGAGGAGAGGAGCCCTGCCTGCCACAGGTTGCCTCTGCCTCTGCCCCTCAGCACTGAGCTGGCTGCTCCCCTTTGTATCTAGCTGGGCATAGGCATATGCTAACCTACACAACAAGGCAGGCACAGCAGGCCCCAAACTGCCTAAGAGTCCAGCATAAGACAAAAGAGGTCACGGAGGATGGGTGAGTCAAAGGTGAGCAACTCACGGGGGCATTTCTTCACACAGGTGGCTCCAAAGCTGTACTTCCCTTCCGGGTTGACATCCATCTGGTAGGTGGTGGGGTTGTACAGCATCAGCGGTGGGCAGGTGTCTTTGCATGTGGCTTCGTCTCGGAACCTGTGGCAGACCTGTCACAGGAGGGACAACATGGCTGGTCAAGGACGTGCCATCCAAATGAAAGAAGCCCAAGGCCAGGCAGCCTGAAGTCAGGCAGGCCAGTGGCAGCTCTCAGTGCTTAGGTGATCAGTTAGAGGGGGGAGAATCTAGTAAGCCTTTCCATGGTAGTCAGAAACATCTTCCTCTTACAAGTAATAAGTATTATTTTTAAGTATACTGACTGTCCCAGTAGCTATAACTTAGGGTTTGTGGTTGGAAAAAATAATATATCTCTATTGATTACAGTTGATGAAAAATAAAGAAACATGACACGGCAAGAATGGCGTGATATTATTTTTAAATCCAGTTTACGTTGAGTTTCTCTTATGAAGGGCATTTTAGAAAACATTTTGGAACTTTCAAAGTGCAGGAATCTTAGCAGAAAGGTTTCATGTGGAAAGGACCAGACTCAAGGTTTTGGCTCTTACTAAGAACCCCATGTGGAGTCTTCCCCCCTGGGCTTCTCATTAGATCCAGCCCAGACTGCCCAAGTGAAAAAAAAATGCCCAGGCCCAGCTCTGGTTTCTGGGATTTAAGAATCTTCCATTTCCAGAAGCCGTAGAATAGTCTAGAGTGTAGCTTAGGGTGGACTTCCTCTTCCGGAGCCTGACAGGGCCTTGCTTGGTTTTATACCAACCCCAGGAATCACATTCACCAGCCCTGGCACCTGCCAAACTTCACACTAGAGCTTTTGCCAGAGCTTTGGTTGTGGAAGGGGGGAAAAAAGACACCGTGTGATGGTGTGGAGTAGGGGAGCAGCCCAAGAAGCATCGGAATATGGAGGGGCAAAGCAGATGATTCCAAGGCTATACTGCCCAAAGGTCTGTGGGACACATGTCAGGGGCTCTTAAAGAAACAGCTCTCTCCATTTGTTACAATGACGCTGTTGTTGGCCAGGACAACACTTATTGACAACGTGCCCTACTGGAATGCTCCTGTCACAGTCAGTGGGGAACAAGTGCAAAGCTCCCCAGCCCAGCTCCCCAACGCCTAGAGTCTTACCAGACAGTCACTCTCTCTGGGCCCCGTACACCCAGCGGCACACTGGTTGTGGCAGCAGTCACTGGGGGACCTGCCACGACAACGCCGGGAACATTGCTGGGCACAGATGATTTTGGTCACTGAAAAAAAGAAAGATCACTGGAGAAACACTGGCAAACTTTGAGATTTGTTTGTGCTAGGAAAGGGGGAAGTGGGAGCTGAGAGCAGAGCATCCTGCATGCCTCGGGTACTTGGGTAGCTGACTTGTAGGCATTTTATGACAGGCTGAAGTATCCCGAATGGTTAGCCTTAGATAGCTGTGTGCAGTGAAGTTGGTAAGACCGCCATTCATGGAACAGTTAACAATGCTTTCTTTGCCAAGCTTCTGTGCTTGTCCAGTTACCAAAGAGCAGGAGAGGATGGCCACACACTGTGTGTACTCTGCGCACAGCGGCGTGTTTCTCAGACCCTGACCCTGTGCCGACTTACATTTCTGGCAGTTCTCTTCTCCTCCTCCCCAGCAACTTCCATTTGGACAGCCCGGATTGCATTTTTGGCCTGAAAGAAAAATCTAGTAGTTAAATGTGCATTTTGATAAAAGTGAACAAATGACATGGAAGCAATGATGGGACCCCAAGGTCCCAGACGATGTTCTAGAAACAAGGAGCAGTTTGGAAACTTTGCACTCATACTTGGCTTGGATGATTTTTCTGTTCAGCTAAAAGACTCGTTCAAGAAAGGAAAACCCGTGGACTGGTTTTGTTGGCAGTTGAGCTGTGGAAACTGAGAGAATACTTCTGACTTGTCACAATCACAAAGATGACAAATCTACAGGGTCCAGGAGGTGCCAATATTCATGTCTATGCACTCCCCTTCTACATCCAATCTCGACTGAGTGGTGGGCGATCACCGTTGGGTTTAGGGACGTGAAATCAGGGCTGGCAAATCAGCACCCTTCTCCTCCAAGCCACGGAGTCGTGTAGAACATTCCACAGGAAGGGAACATTCTTATTCTGTGAATCATTTGGCCAATTACCTAAAACTTTAGCTAATAGCCGGCCTGTTATTGTCTGGAAATCTTTGTAACTCAACCATTTCTGTATTTTTTGTATTTGGTCAATATTAAATTGCAGCCACAAAGGTTTCTAATCTCTTGAATTCCATTCTGCAATTAATCCCACCGAGAAACACGAAGATCAAAGCGTGAGGCAGCATGTTTGTTGGAAAGTCCTGAGGTGTGGATTGGATTTAGTTTTCTTGCTTTTACTTTCTGTGGTTCTGGGTACTTAATGTTTCCACTGGGCTTTTAAAAACCATTCTATTTAGTTCTAATGCCCTCTTTGGGGACAAGCAGTTATCATATAATATAACTTTATTTCACAGGGAATCTTATTTGACTGTGTCTGAGTTTGGTTTCTCAACTTGTCATTGTAAATATTCACCCTCATGTTCCCTTCTAGGATTTAAATATATATTCATATTTATTACATATACTTAGTACATATTTAAAATTTATATTGAGGTATGAAGTAGCTGATGAATGTATTCATTTTCTTTCATGTAAGTCCACTCATGTAACCTTAAGTTCTAAACCTTATCAACAATAATATACGTTGGTCACAGTGGGCAGCTCTTCTGAGTCCAGACTCCTCACCTACATAACAGTTAAAATTACCTCGTAATACTGATTTCGTTCTTGTTACAGATGAAATACAGACTTCTCCAAAGGATTGTGAGTCTGAGAAGCACTGGTCAATGGAAAAGAGTGGAAGGTAGGAGACACAAGAGACAGATCTCTTCTCTTTTAATAGGTATAATTTTAACGTACTTACTTGATTTTTAAAAACTCCAGCATGCCGTTTGTCCCTTAATCATTGTCATTACAGAACAATTTATTGAAGGCATTCTTACTAAAATGTCTCTTGTTTATGCAATTTTGATTCATTTAGGCTTATTCTCATGACTCGTGCTACAGTTTGGGTACATAATGACCCCTAAAGGCTCGTATGTTAAAGGCTTTAGATCACAGAGTGGTGATAGCAACTTTAAGAGATTGAACTAATGACTACCCTGGCAAGATGTGCCCATAGGTACAATAGTGGCCTGAACGTTATGAGGGAGTAAACTAAGCATTCTCCAGTTGGACTTAAGATCAACCCCACAGGAGGAAACACATGCCTGCTGCTATAAATCTGGCCGAAAACTTATGGCTTGGAGCTTCTAAGCCTTAGGAAAGAATTCGCTACTATTATTCTGCTAAAGGAACATAGCATCACACTGCCTTCAAAATACTTAGCTCTCTGCCATGATTAGTGCCCAGTCCTCATCAGAGAGACTTCTTTGTGTAGTAAATGATGATTACCACAAAGACTCAGTGTCTGTGGAGTGCTCAACCGTACACAGGACATCTGGATCACAGCCCTCACTCCTACGGCTCTAGGCACATCACAAAAAAGAGGGGAGAAAGATTCTATGAGGTTCAGGAGGGACTACTATGGAACAGCATCTTCTGGACACAACAGGGCGGTTGTACTTGTGACCTCACAACAACTGTGGCTGCCTGTCCAAGGCCTGCAGAAGACCAAGCCAATCAGCATTCCAGCATGGGTGGGGGAAGGGACCACGAGAACCTACTCCTGGCTGCTGGAGGAGGGAGAGCCATTTTTCAAGGGCGTGGCCCCTGGTCCGTGGAAGCATGCTCCAGTGGATGCCCCATACCCATGCACATACATGCGGTACTAATTGTAGTCAGTGGGTTATTAAAAAAGAAATGAAAGTGGGAGGGAGGCACGGAAGCAGAGGAGTTGGGAGGATCACAATTCATTGTATACATGTATGTCATCGTCAAATAATAACTTCAAAACATTATATTAAAACAGAGGTGGAAGTATTGGAAGCCCAGTCATCAAAGGCAGTGTCTTTGAGGGGACAAAAGGATCTGGACCCTTTCTCTCTTTCACTTATGATGCCACAAGGTGACCATGGATGGTGGTTGTGGCTGCACAAAATTTTGGACACATAATGACTAATATCACAGATTTCCTAAGTTTTTCACCCCAACTCTTTTAATCAAGGCATCAATAAAAAATAAAGGACCTGAGAAAAAAAAAGCTACAAGACTTTTAGTTGATGTTTTTTAGGATTCATGTAGGCTCCACTGGAGGTCTAAACCAAGCTCGTATGAAGCTCAGTTGCAGGAACAGGAGAGTAAGAAGTGGGTCCATGCCTTATCTCGTACTGTGAAAAGATCAGTACTATTAGGAAGAACAGTCTTGGTGGAGCTTGGAACGTGAAAACACCCTATATCAAAGTTTCCTATCCAGTGCTAGAGAGGGTCACAGGTTGAGTCCCCAAGCTTAGTTCTGGTTCTCTGCAAGGCCCTCAGTTGCAGGGGGCTGCTGAAGGAGTGGGGGCATTGGTGAGCTGAGAACATTCAGGAAAGCACGGACAAATCTTCTCTCCGTGGTTCTGTGTCAGAGTGTTTACACTGATGAGCTGATGAGCAGAGCCCACAGGATCAGGACGACCTGAGTACCACTGTGAGAATCAGGAACCGGACAGATGTACACGTGACTGGGCCATGCCCATGAGGCAGAAGGGGAGAGGCCCTGGACCGTGACTACCCCTGCAACCTGTATCCGGGAGAAAGGTTCTCTGCTCAGTAATCTCACACATGCTCCTCCACCCTTGAAGAGATGGGTGTTGCCTTGTACAATGAAAAAAATTTTCTTACATTACTGTCTTGAATAAAACTCTAAGATCATTTGTTTACTTCTTTTTTTGTTGTATGTTGATTAATTTGATCTAAAGTTAACATCCTCTTTCCCACCCCAACACTGCCCACTTCAACTCCTCAGAGGATCTGAAGCTAATGGAAGGTGAATGAGGCACTTACAGCTTCTCGGTTGGTTTTGTGATTCCATTGACATGTTGCTCAGAAAGATATCCTGCACGATGTCCCTCCACTGGATGGTATCCACGTAGCAGAGGACGGGGTTGTTGCTGAATCGCACAGCGCCAGTCAGGATTTCTGAATAAATGGAACCACAGTAACCAAACTCTTTGATTCCTATTAACTCACAAAATGCATGCACTCATTTCTTTACATTTCTAATATTCTGCTTAATGCTGCCCGTGGGCAAATCCAAAGTCCCCAAGGTCGGCCCCATAGAAGACCTGCTAGAGATATATGAAGATACACTTCATGATAATGAAGGGAAAACTTACGAGTTTTTAAGGATTGGGTTGTGAATTTTAGAGATGCGGTAGCAGGAAGAGAAAGTGCATTCAGTGTGCACAGCAGAAAGGCCATGTGTGCAGTGACTTGTAGATCTGGGATGATATCAGACAGACTAGGATGATTGGATGATGTAGAGGTGAAGTCGGAGATGTAGGACAAGGGGGAAATCCTAGGTATTTGGACTCTGAAGACCAGGACTGTCACCAGGCGACTGTCACCAGGCATACTCTTAGGTGCCACTAGAGGATTTCCGCTGAAGAAGGACAGAGTGTGAGAGTGATATGAAATAAGAATTTTATGTATGAAGATGACTCAATTAAACACCAGTGGTGCAAGGTCATATAAGGACACAGAGTTTTTTGGAAAGAAGAAATGAGAGGACTTTTACAAAGTCAGGGTTGATCAAAAGTCAAACTTTTACAAAAAAATAAAAGAGGGCTACCTTAGCAACATTAGACATGACCGTGGACGAAATGATTTATGCATACAAAAATCCACAGATGCTCTGGTCTGCAAAGGTAAATTTGACGTGCAGGCTTCTTCCAGAGAAATGAAATGCACAAAATGAAATGTCTCCAAAGGAGACAAGACTGAGAAGTGGGCTAGCTGATGTGTAGGTGTCACCTCCAGTGATCCTCATCTGTTGAAGGAAGGCCACTCATTTGTTTCCTGGCTGCTTAGACCCAAAATAATCACTTAGAAGCTATATTTTTTTTGCAATACTGCTTGGCCAATAGCTTAAGTATATTTGTAGCTCGCTCTTATATCCTAAACTAATGCATCTCCATTAATCTGTGCATCACCACAAGGTCATGGCCTACTGATAAAGTTTTGGCAGGCTCCAGCAGAGGCATTTGTCTCCTGTGGTGGCTACATGGCTTCTCCCTGATTCAACCTACTCTCTCTATATGTCTCTTCCTGCCTGGCTATATTCTCTTAAGCCATTGGCCAAAAGCAGTTTCTTTATTAACTAATAAAGACAATACATATACAGAAGAACTTCCCACACCATTTCCCCTTTTCTGTTTAAATAAAAAGGAAGGTTTTAACTTTAACATAGTAAAATTACATATAACAAAGCAGGTATCAAGCAAGAATTACAGTTACAATATTTATATCTACTTTATTTTTATTACAACTAAGGAAAACTGTAACTATCTATTCTTTTTTTTTTGGACGTTGAACATTTCTTTTTTTTATTATAACTATCTATTCTTTAACTCTATCAAAGACTCCAAAAGGATATAATATATCCATTGTAAGCAACTTCCTTTTTATTTAGATATAAGAGGGGAGGTGATGTGGGAGGTAAAGTATGCTGTGAATATGTTTTATTGTCATTGGTTAATAAAGAAGCTGCTTTCGGTCAATGGCTTAACAAAGTAAATCCAGGCTGCAAGAGATATAAGGAGAAAGAAGGCAGAGTCAAAGGGAAAAGCCATGTAATTGCTTGCAGGAGACAGACGCACCAGAACCTTGCCAGTAAGCCACAGCCATGTGGTGATACACAGATAAATAGAAATGGGTTAATTTAGGATATAAGAGCTAGCTAGAAATACACTTAAGCTATTGGCCAAACAGTATTGCATATAATATAGTTTCTGTATGATTATTTTGGGTCTAGGCAGCTGGGAACAAGTGAGCAGCTTCTGGCTACATTGATAAAGATCTAAAGATTATCATTCAAATATGGAAAAATGTCTAGAGAGACAGCATACACTGCCCTTCTAGGGGACCTGGGTTTGGTTCCTAGCACCCATAGTGCTTGTAACTCTAGCACCAGGGGATTCAATGTTTCTGGCTTCCATGAGCACCCATACCTATATGCACACCACACCCCCACTCATATGCCTATAATTAAAAGTAAAAAAAAGCATAAACATGGGAAACCCAGATATAGATACCAAAGAGACCTCACCACCACACAGGCAGAAATGGGAAGCTCCTGCCTGCACAGAGTGCTGAAATGGAAAAGGAGCAGCTCTCTGGGGAAGCTTGCAGAGACTACTGGGTGACAAGGAGAAGAGATTTGCACGTGTTCAAGAGCATAGTTTAGAGGAAAGAGAAGCTGGAAGTGCTGAAGGCTTCCAGCAGACAGAGACACAAAGCAGAACTGCAGATCTGGGGCAGGTGACAGTTCTCTCAACAGATGACAGGAGATAAAAGAACTTCAGAAGGAAGGCAGGCAGGCCAGAAAGGGCCAAGTTGGGGAACTCTGCCTGGAAAATAGAGGTGACAACAGTATGATAGAGAAAAAGGAACCAGAGGTACGAGGTCAAACTTAGCAACATCAGATAGGCACAAACACCCAGGTTACAGTGACCACCAGGAGAAGAGACAAGGAAGCACAGAAAAAACCAATAATAGGTAACAACAATAATTACGTGAGAGGGGGCAGGATTCAATTAGCTTCCCCCTTCTAACTGAGTAGCGTTAGAAGGTAATGAGGAGAAAGTCAAATCTATTTTTATTTCAAAATTCAGGAAATTCTCAGTTGTGGCAGTCGTCCTATATTAAATAACTGGGATCTGTACAATTACTTTACATTAATTATAAAAAATAGGGGTATTCCGGGGTAAGAGCATGCACACACATGCACACATACACAGAAGAGCAACAACAGCAGTAACAACCACAAACTAGGAACTCAAGTCGCCATTGCATGCTTTGACTGTGGTAATAGAGTTGAATTTGTCAACACAGAGGGAGCGCATTGGCAAGTGTGTGTACTACAGTTCTGCCATAAGGTCACTGAGAGGCAGAGAGAAAGACACACACAGATGAAGGAGTAGTTACAGAGATGTTTAGCTGATGACTGACGGAGCCGGGGCTGGAACACAGACAGCCTGGCTCCAGGAGCTAGACTCATACCCGCAGACTTCCTCACATGTCTGAGGCAAGACAGGCAGAACAAGGCATGCCTCAAGTACCAAACAGGCCATTTCATGCACTGTGTGTATGGGAGAAATGAATGCTAGCACAAATTCAGAAGCGTGCGTGGGTGCTGGGGAGCAGTTAAAGTGGTGGGTGGCAGTTCTGAAGGCGGTTTATAGGCTGGTGAACCAGAGAGCTGGGGAAGGAAGTGTCTGGCTGGCTGTGTGGCCACATCCTAGCTCCACACACTGGTAGGTTCCCACTCTCTGTTCCCTTTCTTTTCACCCCATCCCCTTCCCAACCCCTACTTCCCCATCAGAGCCGCAGGACACACAGAGATGACAGAATCAGCCAGGGGGTACAGGTCTGTGGGCGAGTGATCTTATTGCCATGCCTTTATTTGGAAAATGACACTGTACAACATCTGCTTTTAAAAAAGGCCGTGGCATCAAGTGGACTTACTGACTTGAGAAACAGTCTGTGACATGAGGAAGAATTGTTGTTTCTCAACCTCTCGTCCATCTTTTCCAGTTTCCTCTTCAGATTCAAAACCTTCCCTTCTCTTCCCAACTTACCCTGAGTTTCCATGAAACAATATAAACCTTGAAACCTGCTTTTCAACCCTGGCAGGATTTTTAGTTCATTAGACTCTGTCCCAGGAGTGGTTTTGCTATCTCCAAGTTCAACTGTTTTTGCTCCACTCTGGGAGGAACATCAAGTGAGCAAACTCATAAGTTGTTGCTGTAGTACATTAATTGCTTTGCTATTTTTCATTGCTGTTGTCAATGTTTTGTTATACCTAACCAATGAGCTAAATTCTGAAAGGCATGCAGATAGAGAAAAAACATGGCATGTATGGTTTGGGATACCTGATGTTTCAGATGTCCAGTTTGCCTAGGAATAAATCCCTGCAAGATGAGGGAGTGGCTGCTTATCCTTTCTGCCTCTGGCCCAAGCTTACTTCCTACTAACCCAAACTCTCACTCACCAAGGTTGGCTGGATCCAGAGAACGCAGTCATTGATTCCTATCTCTGGATATTATTCCTCATCCATGGAAGAACTGATTTCTACCTGGCTTAAATCTCTTTCCATCTTATTGCCTGTGATCTACACAACTGCTACCCACTGAATTTTGCAAACAGCACGCAGTACATGTATTTGATAGACATGTCTTCTCTGAGTTAGGATCAACGGAAGCGACAAATTTGCCTCTCTGCCTTGATGTCCCATCTCTTACCCTGTAAGTTCCGCATGGGCAGTTCTCTAAGCCCGGTTTTGTTTTCCCCATAGTTGGATAGGACAGCTAAGGCATAGGTGTTCTCATATAAAGTGTTCCCCCTGATGATCTGCAGGTTCTCCAGAGGGATCTTCTCCACGGTGTTGAGAGCAATGAGCACATAACCAGCCACCTCCTGGATGGTCTGAGAGAGAGAAAAAAAGCCTATTAAAGTGGATGTAAGAACCGCGTTTAATTTCACAATGACACATTCATGTGGCAGATAAATCTAAGCCAGTAGACAACTACACTTGGGTGAAGGGTGTGGCAGGGTTTGCAATTATTCTTTCATGTCTGCATTTGTACTCAAGAAGCTTGCCTTAAAATTTGCATTTGACATGTTGGGAGTCTCACTTTAACTCAAATGAAGACAATCATTTTGAACGAATCTCTCATGATGTCTTGTGGAAGGAAGAAGGGAGGGAGACATGAAATAAATAAAGTCAAAGTGAACCCAACCGAAGTCTGAGTATCAGCAAAGGTGGTTTTGAAGCCTTCAGAGTTTGCTCCTAAAGGCTCAGTAGGATTATTTAGGAATTTGTGAACCAGTTATAAATTTCTGGTAGCTTGAGTTGAGCCATGGCATAAGCATTTATACCAAGTGTATAGGTACACAGCACAAAGCAGTGCTTTTTAAGGTTATGATTGTTATTATTTGGAAAGCTAGCATGTCAACAATGTGATCTGGTGGAGGCAGTGTCCAGCTGTCAATGTTAGCACCTCTGAGGACTGTGGAATATCAGAAGGGTTCCATCCTATTTTGTTTTCCACAGTGAATTTGACTGTAGCTGGTCAAATGTTATGAGAGAACTTCTCATAATACTCTCCTGTAGTGCCTGGGACTTGTGGCTTCCCTAAGATGAAGTATCCAGGCCTCAAGTCAAATTCTTCTGAGGTTTCTATCTACTTGTGTTTCATTCTATAGTGTTTGTGTAGGCCAACCCAAATGCAATGCACTCACCTTTAAGAAGGAAAGGTCATAATTCTTCTGCACGTAGGTTATTTCCAAGTTCCCAAGGACCACTTCACAGTTGTTGAACATCCTCTGCAGGCTCAGAAAGTGGTCTTCGAAAGTGCCAAGTTGGGTGAGTCTGTTACTTGTGCCTTGACAAACTAGAACAAAAGGGAAAGAGGTCTCTTAGAAGATGCTGAGTAAGGTAGCAAACCACAACAGAACAATATTCGTCAGCTTTCAGAGCCACAGTGACTAACAATCATCTTTGATCAAAGCCACCGCAACGCTGATGTGGTCAGAGATGCTTAAGTTTACACAGCTGTAATCCGCAGTAAGACAGAACTCATCCCTGTGATGGATGTGATCATATGGTATTAAGGATACAGAGCAAACAAGGCATTAAAAGTTGAAGGCAGGGTGGGGGGGGAGACACACATTCTATCAAGGTTTTGTGTTTGTTACTTATCTTGTTTCTGTGGCAAAAGAAACAAGGAGGGAGGGGGCTAGTTCAGCTTCCAGTTCCAGGGGAGATAGTTAACTATGGCAGAAAAAGAATGGCGTCCCAAGTGTGGGACAGCTGGTCACATTGCATCCGCAGTCAGGAAGCAGAGAGAGGTGAATAGCATTCAACTTCCTTTCTCCTTTTCCTTAGTTTGAGGACCGCAGGCATGGAGTGGTGCTACCCACCTTTAGGGTAGAACCCAACCTAGAAAACTGTTCAGAGATGTACCCAGATGTCTGTTTCTATGGAGATGCTAAATCTTGTCATGTTGACAATCAAGATTAACCATAGCAGTCTCTAAAACAGGATAGACTTAAGAGTGCCTGTAGAGAAAGATATCCATCAAATCCACGTGTATGACACAATTGCAGGGTGAGTTAATAACAATGCAATGAACCTTTTACTTCGCAGAAAATAAAAAGGGCACTGCCTTGTTGTGTATACAAGGAGTCTCCAAAACCACAACACTCAATAGGCACTGTTTTCTAACCACAATTCTGTGTACGCAAAATCAATGAAAACAATGGAATTTTAAGAGTCAACAGTTAGAAATTAAAAATACTCCTCAGAATCATCCAAGGACAAATCAAAGTTCTGATATAAAACACCCAGAGATTTTTAGATGAAAAGACAGTGCTATAAAGCAGTAGGTTAGTAAAAACCAACATGTCCTTCTGTCTTTTACACATGTGTTAATCAAACCAACATAGGTATCCATATGTTTGCCTTGTATCTCCTGCCAATACACAGTGTGTCAAGACATAGACTTAACCTGAGAAAACATGTGAAATTAGGGGCCATGGTTAGGCCACAGAAATGTACTCTTTAGAAGCGAAGGAGAGGACAGTAATAAAATGGTATTTACAACTTGGCTTTTGGGAAGACATGTTTAGGCAAGCATAACAAAACAAAGAGACTTGGAGCTTTTGAAGCAGGGAGCTTGTTAAAGGATATACTTTGAACCAAAATTATCCTAAGAGTGAAGAAATATGGCCTCTGGGTTTAGACATTACATTTAGAACTGGCCAGACCCTTCGGTGTTGGCTAAGTTGCTCCCTTGACAGTCACAGTAACCAGGGGACAGAGCACAAAAATAAGGCCAATGTCAACACGATGGTACTTTCTTCAGGTACGTTTACAATATGCATTCATGTTTTATAGGCTTCTTTGTTCCCTCCCTTTGGGTTGTTCTAAGAGCATCATCTGTCTGGCCTTGCACGGTGGAGCCACAGTAAGCAACCGGCACATGTTCAGACACCACAGAATCAACCCAAGGTATTTACAGACACTATGAAGCAATCGTCTCATCCTCTTTAACTCTATGGGAATCTCTCTAGCTCCCATCCATTTTCTCCAATGAATTCAGCAGAAGCGATGGCTCTCACATAGGAACTGTGTGAAGGTGACAGGTTGGGGTTCCTATCTCCCACCTGTAAAGACGGTCGAAGGGAAAACTAAACAATCAGGAGTGCTTCAAGCTCCAGAAAGAATGTAAGGACTTGACTTCCCTCCTGCAAACCCAGGGCAGAACAAAAGTTATGCGACTCAGGTCTTCAAAGCACATAGGTGTGTCTGGGTCTGACAGCGACATTTTCTATCATGGTGGAAGTTAGATCATCTCAGTGCCTGCAGGCTTCCTCAAAAACATCTGTAAACCCAGCAAACTGTGCCAGGTGTACAGCTGTGAGTCAAGGAGCCGTCTGCTGATGCTTCCTCCTTTTTTACAGTATGACCATGGACCAGATGGATCTGAAGAGAAATGGGTTAGAGTACAGTGAAGATTATTAGTATTTGTGAGGATGCTAATATAGGCAATTCCTTCAGCTTTTGCATACATTTATAAACGCTTTTACTAAAGTTTGAGGGCCAGAAGCTATGTGCTTTGAAGACCTGAGTCGCTGAACCTTCCTTCCCAGGTGGGCGTGGCTCACACGAGGCCCAATCGGACTCCTAGGATTTTCACTGTGGTGTGGTCTTGCCTATGGAGCCCTCGGGTAGCAGTGGAACTCATGAAATGCTGCTCTTCAAGTTGAGTTCACTCCCCAGCCCAGAATTTTGGGGATTAATCTTTGCTTCTGTGACAGATTCCGGGCAAGCACATTAAGAGAAGTTATTTGTGCATTTTCTTAAGACACAGAGGGCTGATTTGACGCCCGTTTCCTTAAGGAAACCTTCACTTAACTGAAATTACTGAATTGGTCCTGGGATTATGGGGTAGGCTCTGGCAGGTCTATGCTGATATTGCATATACAGCTCTCCTTGTCCACTGCACTGATTAACACGCAGCGTAAGACAAGCTTCTTCAGAGTCCTCCAAGTTCACTTGCACACTTTCAGAAGTACCCACAGAAACTCACCCTTGCTTTAGCTCACTGTTCTTCTCGGTTGCCAAAGTTACGGGGTTCTTGGAAATGTCCCCCCATCACCTATGAAGCTGTCTCTGTTTCTGTCCTTGCCCTGTTTCCTACAGTATATTCCACTTTAAAGCGGAGATCACATCACACAAAGCCTGGGTCCAAGCCATTGGAATGTTTCCTGGTGTAATTCCAAGGAGCAAAAGTTTCTCTTTGGGTCCATGGGCTTTTCACTCCTTCCCATTTTCCTGCTGGCTCTTTGGTCCAGGCACTCACTTTTGATTTCTCTCAAACTCACATAGCATTTGCTTAGCAATCTGCCCACGCCCAGCACTGGATACCTTGCTCTCCTTTTTAGTATGGACATGGCGATTCCACAAGTAACTGTCAGAAGAGGCAGTCCTAATTCGCAGCTGTGCCCTATCATACCTCTCAAGCTTCTTTTCTTCCTCTGTTCTTCCTCTTTTCTTCCTTCAAATGATTTCTTCTGCGTTTATTGTCTACTTTCACCCATATGTATATATATATATATACCACATATTCAAAGGTGGGAGAAATAAAATTATAACTGTACGCAGCCTGTACATTTTTTCCTCATCATTGTTTTTTAAACAAAATAGCAGTGTTTTCTATAGCATTTACACTGCAGAAGGTGTTATGAGAACTAAGCAATCTTGGGATGACAACATAGAGACAGGAGGAGATTTACACATAAATACCACTTTTAATACGGTAACGGCATCCAGGGAGATCCTGGTACTCATCATCTGAGGGTACCGGGAGATGAAAAATTACACACGGGCACTCTTTGGACTGACAGCACTGATGTGCACATGCAGGATGGCATTATATTTCTATTTTTTGTTGCCAAAACAATGAGTGACCATGTGACCAAATTCTCAGACGACGCACATGGGTTTTCAGAGTTCTCATTTCTTTGTGTCTCACGAGGGAGGCATCAGAGCAGAAAGGGTTTATTTGTAAAATGATAGCCATCAGACTTTTCCAGCTGGTCATTTCAAGATTTTCCTAGCCCAGACAACACATTTCAGCAACTTAAAAGCTAGGGAACCATTCCCATGATGTCTTACTGAGGAGCTTAAGGAAATCGCAGATGAAATGGTAGTTAAATGAATAACGGTTTAGTGAAAAAGAGTCCTGGAGACTTGCTAGAGATTTCATCCCATGGGGATAGGAATTCTGCTCTCTACTTGGAGATGATGGCCCTTCAGGTGGGAATAGCCAAAGAGGACCCAACTGCAGGTTTTCTTACATGTAAGTAAAGTCTTAATGTTGATGTTAGGGAAGATAGTGGAAATTTTCTCCATAAAGACAACGTTAGCAGGCTAATTCAGGAAAGTTGAAATGATAGGACAATAAAAAAATCTTTGACTTGAGCCGCAATGAAATAAGTAGAAAATGTAAGCATTGGTATGTACTGTAGGCCAAGCCAAAGGTTTTACGCAATGGGGAAAATCTTATGATTTTAAAGACCTGTCTTTAGCGAATGATCTCCTTCTAAGGTTCTCTTAGCCGTTTCCCTCTCTGTGACAACTGGGAACTAGTTTCCAGTTAGTGGGCATGTGAACAGATGTGACAAGCTGCATCTAGAGTGCAGCTCAGGAAGAAAGGCCACGCAATCCTCAGAGAGAAAAGTTCCCTTACGCTCTTGAAAGTTTGCTTTGCGTGTTATCACAGTCGTGTGGTGCTAACCGTGGCAAGCAGCAGCACGCTTACACAGCTTCAAGCCCAAACAACAGTTACGTTAGCAAGCAACGCACACGAGAATAACATTTCCTCTATTTTGAGCAGGGAAAGTCAACATCAAAACCAGTTGACTTCTATCCCCATGGTTCTCCTCCGCAGCCTCTAAATAATTCTAAAACAAATGTAGAATTTCTAAAACGCACACCCATTAGAGGTAGGATGCCTTTGTCCGTTTTGTCCTACTTCCGTGGGAGGTAGGTGAGAGTTCCGAGTTACAGGAAGGACAGTTTTATGAGGGACAAAAGAATAAGTTTCTAATGACATCATCAAATACCTTTCTGTTAACAAGACTGCCATGGTATCATTCCCCGCTGGTTAACTCCTCTTAATATGCTAGCGAGGTAAAGCGAGACCAGTTTTGCCTGTTTAAAGGGACAACGGTGAGTGTAACCAGATTGGGAACAGGGGGCTAGAAAGGTGGCTCAGTGGTTAACAGCAATTGTTGTTCTAGAGGACTCTAGTTTGGTGGCCTGCAGTAGCATGGGAAGGCTTACAACTGTCTGGGATTTCAGCGCCAGGGAGCTTGACGTTCTTTTCCATCCTTCTTAGTACTGCAGTTGTGTGCATAACCTCCACAGAGACACACACACATGTGCATATTTTAATTTAAAAAATTCTAAAAAAATGATTGTAAATGAGAAAGTGCTTTACAAATCATACCCCTCTCTAGATGTAAACTATGTGCCCCACTGAGGCCTCACTCTGGCTCCAGCAGGTGTAAGAATTTTGCTTCCATGACTTCTCTGATACCAGCAAACTGCTTCATTCTACAGTTTCTTTCACTGACAATCTTAAACCACAGGGCAACCTATTCTATTATTCGCAAGAAGTTGAATGGCAAATCAGAAATGAATTTGTCATGTGATTGAACTATGCATTCTTTAAGGACCTACTGAGGACCTGGCAAACCCTTGCCCTCATAGAGAGTTCCCCCAGTTACTGACCCTGATGGGAAATGAAGACCCTCAATGCCAACTCACAGAGTAAGGAAAGTTGATTGTCTGTAAACTAGAACTGGAAATGGTTGAAGCACTCCCGCTGAGTATCGAGAGTACAAGCGGTGCATGATGAAGAAGCGGCCCTGGTTTAGAGTCCCTCTATGTGGAAGTGTAGATGGTAGTCAATGTCCTGCCGCTGTGATCAGCTTCGCGGAGCCCGTGTGAGTAAGCGTTCCTTTCTCCTCTGACTTCTGCTTGCCTCATCTCAGGACGGCACACTCACTCACGATTAGGGCTGTTTCTTCACACAGAGGCATACTTCTGCAGTGACTCCTTCTGAAGGGCGCCTCCCGGACTTCCTCCATTTCCATGGATCTGACCTATTTATCCAGAGCTTGCTGTTCCCGGAGTATGGCAGCTCACCAAGGCTGACAGCGTGGAGTCACAAACAACAGTAGCGTCTGCATTGCCTCCACACCTCGCAGTAGTCAAGGTCCTCCCTCTGAGTTCAGGCAGGAGCTCAAGCAAGCCGCTAGCGCTGCCATGACTCTCTCAGATGGCCGAAATTGGAGGGGTCCTTGAAGGTGAGACCTCAGGGGAAGTCTGGAAACATGTATCATCTCCATCCAGGCTCCCTTACATTGGTTTCTTGCTGCCAGGGGAAGCTAGGACACTCGCAGGAATGGAGAGTTTGGGTGTGAATGTGCTAAGGGGGCATAAACGATTAGCTCAGAGCACAGCCCTGATAAGGACCAGTGTGAGCAAAGTGGAGAACACAGAATCTCCATAGACTGGGGCTAAAAATGATTGCATGAAAATGGACTTTGAAACCGGACTAGTTTGGCTTTAAGGAAAATAGCTTTTACTAAATCTTAAGATGCCCTTTGATACTAACTCCCAGTCACCTGTGATCTCTCTTAATCTGTGCAGTAGACGACTGGCCATCAGAAAGCATTTTGGAAGCATGAAAGGCTGGTGGCGGACTGGATTTCCACCTCCCTACCCAATGTTGCCATGACCTTGGTGCACTAGCCTGTCCACCTGCGCTTCCTTAAGTGCTTCTGTCAGGAGGGCTGAGCGTTCCCACCCGGGTGTGGTGTCTCTTCCTGGACATGGCATGCCTTCACCATCCGTGTCATTCCCAGCAAGGCAATGCAAAAGCAAAGGGAGACAGGTCTTCCAGGTCCTCTTCCCCTAAGCATGGTCCCCTCCCAGCTCACAGAGATTCTCGTCCATATCTTGCTCAGGTCTGATGACTCACTCCTTGATGATGAAGGCTGAGTAATGTTTCTCACACTGGACTGTTCACTTGCAGGTGGAACTATTCCTATAGAATTTGTGCGCATGCCATATATGGCCAGGAAGCTTTATGACACGGGGGCGGGGGGCAGCAGCCTGGAACAACGCTGGAGCCAGTTAGCAAAGTTTACCTTGCTCCGTTGTCTGCTCTCCAGACTCGAGAGGCCGTCCTTTCCTCTGTTCATTCATACTGTCATTCACTGAGTTACAGGAAGGATGGTTTTATGAGGGACAGAGACTATGTTTCCAATGACATCACCGGATACCTTTCTATTAACAAGACTGCCCCAGTATCGTCATGTACCATCTCCAGCCAGTTAAGGCCACTGAGCATCCTAACTGGGTAGCAGGGGACCAGTTTTGCCTGTTTCACAGGGCAATTGTGAGTAGTGATAAGGTGGTGGACAGAGATCTCAGTGGTTAAGAGCACTTGCTGCAATTGCCACTATGCCAGAGGACCCCAGTTCGGTTCCCTGCGCTCACATGGGGAGGTTTACAAATGCCTGCAGCTACACCTCCAGGTTGTCCATTCTTCAGTTTCTTATTCATTCGCTGAACCACAGAGTGCTTAATCGAGTACTACAGAGACAGCTGCCCAGGATGAATCAGAAACAATGACTCAAAGGATCGAATAATCCTTTTAGGAAATGACATGAGATATGAAATAGTTGTAGGACGTCCCACAAGGTAGAGCCCCACTGCCTGAACACAATGAGGCAGGAAGAGGAGAAATCACCAAGCTCCAGTTACCAGAAAAGAATATCCCAACATCCCTTGGGAAGCAGATGAAAATGCAGTGCTTCATGTCACACTAAAGGGATAAAGGGGCTGTAAGTGCCAGTGTTGAATCCGGTGACCTTACCACACCCAGGGCCACAATTTCCCACCCTAAAATGGTGGTGGGGGCTTCCATTTGTATGTTTTTTTTTCTTTGCATTCCTCTCCTCTGGCTCATTGCCCACATTCTAACTTGGGGATATAGCTTATCTTCTCTGGATTAGAGCTATCTATGTGAATCATAAGGTCTTAAGAAAAATCTTAAACAAGGTATTCAATTTGCAAGGAAATAAAAGAATTCTGATCTAGAAAATGGAATTGGAAGTTAGTTTTGGGCAAATGTTTCTCCACAGAGAGATTCTGGGCTTTGAGAGCTGTGCATATCTGGTCCTCACCACAAGATACTTTACATATTTTTTTTCTATTTTTACTTACTCATATTTTTCAAAAATCAGATTTTAATGAACTCTTGTCTATAAGGCCATTTCTGTAAACAAATAAACATATACATTATATATATACATATATGCACACACATAATGTATGTTATTCTACAATGAACACCAAAAAAACAATCTAACAAACAAGTATATAATTTTCTTCACCACAGAAAATAAATAGAAAACCAAACGACAACCCAAATCCTAAAAAGAATAGCAACCACTAAGATACCATCAGGAGACTGGTATGTGGGTGTGATTTTTTTTTTATTATTATTCTGAAAACAAGCAATCTCTTCGCAGCTGCTCTCTCTTAACCTTGGCAGCTTTGGCTATTCCACGATAGCCACTCTCTAGTCGAGTTTGCTGGGGGAATCTTCCAGAATGCTGCTCTTACAGAACCTCAAGAGAGCCAGGAAAGGAGTCAGTAAGGAAGACTTCTGAGGATTTGAAATGTTTTGTGGGGCAACATGTCAAAGGGAGGTTTCTTCTCCTGAGGACCAGACACTTGCTGGGTTATTGGGACCTCAGCGGGTGGTTAAGGGCAGTGATGTTGAGGTGTAGAAGGAAACCAACTGCTTTAAGAGTGGCTGGGGGAAGACAGCGGCTGAGGAGGAAATCATGTACGCAGACAGAGCTGTGGCTGAGATCCAAGATGCACCACACAAGTCTGGCTTCTCACTGTCCCTTTCGGGCTGGGACTGTCCACTGTACCAGAGATGCTCTGAAGAGGAAGACAAGAATCTCTAAACAGATTGCTAACCTGGTCCCACCCGTGAGCCAAGTGGACAACTTGCTGTACTCAAGTTCAGAAACAAGGCAGGTCTCAGAGCTACTTAAAATAGGAAGGTGTGTCTACCTCAAAAAAATGTTTAAAAAGCAAAATGAGAGAGAAGAGGGGGTGGGATCTAAGGCCCTAGATGTTTGACTACAGAATGATTTTAACCTAGGCTTTTACTGGCACTTGTCAGTGGTCACTAGACTTGAGTGACATGTCAGGACTAAAGCCCTGGTTCCACATTTTCCTAGGCAACGTCGTAACCTCTCATGACTCTGGGATAATTTGGTGAGGGGGGAGAGTTGCTGGCAATGCACGCGATGCAGGGAAAACCCTGACTAAATCCTACTGTGACATGAATCTGAATTAAACCTGGATCAGGGCCCACTAGCATGAATTGCTTCCTTCCGTTCAAGCCCTCTTGGAGGAGGCTGACCTTTCCACCCCGCTGCTCACTGCTGGTGTGTGGCCTGTCCAAGAGCTATGAAGTCGAGCCGCTGAGGGATGCGTGGTTAATGCTGACCGTCACTAACTGCCCACCCGAGTCACAGGGATGTGACCATGGCTCAGCAGGAAGGTAAGGTAACTGGGTCCAAATCTGACCAGGGGGACTGTGCTGGGTCACTTGGCAGTAAGGAGGCCAAACCTGCTATGAGCCTTGCAAAATTCTTTCTCAAGGAGTCCCCTCTTTTTCCGGGAACGTTTTCTCCTGTTGTGAGTTTTCATTCAATGAAGGGCTTTTCCTGACCCTTTGTGGTGGTTTTCTAAGTTGATTATATAAAGGCTCTAGGCTCACGACCAAAAACAAGTTGATTGGGATTTGTGGGCCGTGTTTGCACATGTTTTTATTCAGCTCTTGCCTGAAAATGAGCAACCTGAACTCACTCCTGGTTAAGTTTAATGTGCCTTTGTATCAGTCTTAAACGGGCAAGAGGCTATAGCAGGGCGTAGAGGAAACCCGTGAAGAGGCCTGAGCTGCTTAGAGATCTGAAATCCAAAGCCCATTTTCAGGATTCATGCACCAGAGAAAAAAAATACAGACTCAAAGATCATTAACAACTAATAAATTTTCTCATGTGATGCCTAAGACAAGTTCTCATAGAACATTTTGAACTTAGGCTAGGGAAGTAATTGCAATGGGCTGGCTGTTCTGTTGCTTTTAGGCTGTACCATGAGTAACGTTATCGATTAAAAGTATGTGTTCTTAGGTGTCATGATTTGTTATTAAATGGCCAGGTGTCTGGACACTTGAGGGATTTTGCCAACCGGGACTGGCTTTCTAATGTGCTCATCAAAGTCTACCAGAGGGAGCCTGAATCATCACGTATGAAGGTCTAGAATAGGACCCTGTATGCTTTTTCTGAAAAGGCTACACAAAGTGCAGTTTTGCAGATTAGGTAATCTCTGTCCATCCCTCAGTTCTGCTGGAATAGCATTACAATAGTCACAAGCAATGATAAAATGGGTGCATAATCAGATGTGTTCTAAGGAAACTTCACTTACAAAAGCAGGCTTCAGGATGGATATGATCTCTTGCCGTATTTTACCAGACTGCTTTAAAAGAAGGCCTAACAGGAAGCCAGAAGTATATAGTTAGACACCCCTATTCCTATACAGGACAGAGAAAACCCTGGTTGCAATGACAGATTTTCTAAGGGCATGTTATCAGGAGTTTTCTTGGCACTAAGTTTTTCTTATTTTATCATTGTCTAAGCAGAATAACCACCATAAGATATAAGGTACTGAAAAGTGGTACCCAGATATGAAAAAGCTGTGTGTTGGTGTGCATGAGGTCTGTGCTGGGCATCATTGTAGACTTAGATTTCATGCTACCCTAAGCAAAGTTAGTAATCCTGTCTTCTAATAATGGAATGGATGAGTCTGTCATGTATCGCCATCACTATGACACAGTTATTCCTTACACTGATCTGAAACCTGTTCTCTTTTAATTTTCCTGGGCACAGCGGAAGTGCCTCTTATGCCAACCTCTGGTCCTGCAGATATTTTCAGAGAATGTTTCTCAGCACTGTTCTTACCCCATTGCCTTCCTGTAGAGCCTCCTCCTTGCCAGGCCTCCTAGGAACCCCACGTGTGTGGCTTCCCTGCCCAAGACCTTTGCAAGGCCTGTGTCTAGCAGCATCCTCTGACATCATGTAGTTGTAGCTCCTCTTTGTGAGGAGTTGCTCAGATTCGGTGAGAAACATTGTTATTTCACAGTCTATCCTGTTTCTTTAAGGACGTAATGTGTCACACGGACTGGGGACACAGACTTGTAGTTTTAGCTAATCATATGGCTGAGGCAGGAGGATGAGAACCTTAAGGCCAATTTAGATAAATAAGTGAGGACTGAGTCTATAGCTCAGTGGCAGGGACGTACAAGAGGGAGCCTGAATCATCACGTATGAAGTTCAAGAACGTGCAAGACCCTGGCCTTCATCCTCGGCACTGACAAGAAAGAGGGCAAGCTTGGTAATCAGTTCCAAAGCTTAGGTGGGGAAGCATTTTCCTTACTTTGTCTCTTTTGGGCTTTAGAGTCCTACCACATCTTAGGAGCCTGTAAAAATCATCAGACAAGAACATGCTTCATTTTCAACAATCATTGCTTCATTAACTTTGGAATATACTATCTCTTCATTATTAACTATTGTGCGCATGAGTGCTTACAGACTTGCCCCTGGGAATCACAAAGGGTATTTTATGCCTGCTTTCCAAATGAATCCTGTCTTCAACTGGCATGCTTTTGTCTTACTTCCAGATCGCTTTTGCGGATTTCTTCATCATGTGTTCTTAAATGTCCTCCCCACATCCTCGAACGAGGCTGACATTATCTATTGGTAAGAAACTGCTGAATTTCCTTTCCCTGAAGACCAGTTACAGGCCAGCTGCAAGGAGACACCTCAGGTGTTCCCTTCAGTGAGGACACCATAAAGGGAAGCTACAGAGTCATGTCCAAGAAGCTCCTCAGTGGAACTAGCTTTACCCAGGAACCGTGATAAGTCTAGAGACTCTCGCAACTAGGTCGGGGGAAGAGTGGAGTATGGAGCGAGGTGGCTGAACCCCAATTCTTGGCTTAAAATCACTATCAATGAAAGCAGCTCACCTCTTGGTATGTCTGAATACCAAATCAAGGCTCAACGCTTCACTCCAGGAGGGAGGAAGCCACTTCATTTGTTCCTGGGCCAACATTGGCTTTCCTGGCTATCTTATTAAACCTGACAGCACATGTCGACGGAGATAAAGCTAGCGCTGGAGTCGTGGACTCTGGTATGCGCCTGCGAGGCCATTGCAGGACGGTGGTTTCCAGTGGCTGTTCAGTGGCAGGAAGGCGGAGGGCTTGTGGGATGGACGTATTTCAATAAGCCCTAAAGCAAATCTTGTTTTTCTTTTTAAGCTGACTGCCTGGAGACTGAAGCCAGAAACTGGGGAAGAGAGTGAGTTCTAAGTGTGTACTTTATGTCTTAACTCAATTCGTCCTGAAGTTGTTTACTCTGGCCCATTGTCAAGCCTTTGCAGCGGGGGAGAGCTGGTGGCGGAAGGGGTCACTCCCAAGGGTGCCGTGAGTCTTTTGCAGTGGACTCCTTCCATGCTGCTGAAGAACCACTCAGAGATGATTTTTCCCCCTTGAAACCAAGAACGTTTCCTACACAAGCATTTCTTTGTAATCTCAGTTAGCTTTTTACGATAATTCCTGCTTCTAGTTTAAAGACTACAGATGCTGTGTGGGTAGAGGGTGGCAATGGGGAAATAAAAGAAGGGAGGATCTAGGTGTCTCTCACTTAGCAAATGTGGTAATGCTTTCTTCCATGGAAAAAGCACATCAACTAAGAAGAAATGCAGACAGTTTGTGGTACCACTGCAAAAGCTTGTAGCTGGCTTGGGGAGGCTTGACTAGATGCCCTACTTTGCTCCTTCCCTCCCAAGAAGACCTGACCTTTTGCCAGGTGATTATCTGAACCGCATCTTTATGTTTGGGGACATCACAAATGTTAGGTACCTGAACTCAGTCACTCATCAAATGTTATCTTGCTTTATAAAAAAGACCAGAAACCCAAGTACCATAGAAACATTAGGACACACATATCTCCCTAGTAGCTAAATTGTTTTCTCCAGGGAATGCCCCTAACCAATGGAAAATCACTTATATGTTCTCTGTAAGCCATTTGCTATTTAGTGTTGATTTGGGTCTATCTCAGAGCCTCTGTAACAGGGTGGGGGTTCTGAACTTGGGGTCTATCTCAGAGCCTCTGCTGCAGGGGAGGGGTTCTGAGACTAGGGTCTATCTCAGAGCCTCTACCTCAGGGGAGGGGTTCTGAGATTTGGGTCTATCTCAGAGTCTCTGCAGCAGGGGAGGGGTTCTGAGATTTGGGTCTATCT